>NC_056731.1:1616240227-1616255227 GCF_019279795.1 Protopterus annectens
GTTAATATTCATCTCAAACTGTACCATATTTGTTAAATTTGTGAATTGTTGCTATTTAGTTATTACTATACTGATTTTTGCTTTGTACATTATTAATAACATTAATATGTGTTCATCTTCAACGACATACATCTGGAGCATTTCTCCCCGGGCCTCCACTGAAAATTGTCTATGTTCCAAGTTGGACTTTCCCGATAAACAAATGTTAAATAAATAAATAAATACAAATCTTCATTGTTCAATACTGTTATTTGTATGTGCGAAGCTATGTATATGTATGATGGAGCTTTTCTCCCCGGGCCTCTGTTAAAATTGGCCTCGTGCCCAGTCAGACATTACCTGGTAAACAAATGAAATAAATAAATAAATAAATCTTCCAGGCCTCTGCTTGTAATGTTTCATCTCCCAACCCCATATCATACATTTCATCCTCTTAAATCAAGAAATCTGGACAGAGCCTAAAACAATGGAGGAACAATTAAATAAATAAATAAGATACTTAAGATACTCCACCTCACCTAAAAGCTATTTTTATCAGAACCCAAGGTACGAATTGCACCTTGGTTAACAGGAGACACCAAAACTAAAATTAAACACAGATAAACAACACTATTTCTGTCACCTCCAGGATAAACATCAGCATAACCCAAAGAAATTTTGGAAACATCCAGAAGTAATAGCCAACACCTTTAACTCTTTGAGACTATTCAATCACCAGCCAGTCAACTTCTTCCCCCCCACCAGCAAACCCTAAAATAATGACCAAGACCCCCTCCTTTAACTTACAGCCAATATCCGCTCAAACCAACCACCCTGGCATATCATCCCTCTTACAAAGGCGGACCTCTACAGACACATCTAACTACAGACCCATTGCTATACTGTCTCCACTAGCCAAAATTATGGAACGTGTGTTCATAAACAGCTCATAAACTACCTCACCCTAAATAGTCTATTGTCCCACACCCAGCATGGTTTTCTCCCATCATAGCACAACCACTGTGGACTCACTCAACAGCACTTGACTTGTCAAAAGCCTTCGATATGGTCAATCACCAACTCCTGCTCCACACCTTGAAAACACTACGCTTTAGTAACCTCGCTTATCAGCTGGTTCAATGCTTACCTCACTGGTAGAAAACAAATGGCAAAACAAGCTATCCGATCTACTCCCAAATAACATCGGTGTTCCCCAAGGCTCTATACTTGGTCCCTCTTCTCTGTCTTTATAAATGATCTTCACTGGTCATCCCTAGAACCTCTTGTATTCAATATGCAGATGACTCCACCCTGATCTGCTCAGACATCTCCTCACCAAACTCCAAGTTTCAACCCAGCAGTGCTTTACTATAGTTGAAAATGGTTCTCAGATTTAAAACTCTTACTAAATCCTACTAAAACCAAGTTACCTATTTTTTTCCCTTTGCATCCATCGCCAAGGTAAAGAACCTCCAAACAACAACAACAACCCTTCTTTCCGGATCTCTAAATGGAACCATCCATCATAGAGGCTGCCTCCCACACCAAACTACTTGGTGTGACCATCGACCATAAGCTCAAATTTGACATACACATCAGCTTAACCATTAATTCTGTCAATAAGAAACTAGGCTCCATGTACAGAATAAATAACTTCCTAACCCCACACACCAAACTAACTATAGCTATGCCTCCCCAATATTTTCATTCCTCAACAAGACTGAGCTAAATAAACTTTCTACAGCTTATAACCATATAGCCAGATTCATAACAGGGATGCCTTATCGAACCCACCACTGCCTAAATCTAAAGGCACTTGAATGGTTAGAACTGCCCAATATTCTCACAAACATGCAACTCACTGAGGCATTTAAGATAATTAACCAACCAGACAACACCCCTCACTTAATAAAATACACTCCAACCTAACCTGCCTCAGATCTTCTAAAACTGTCCGGTACAAAACAAACAATTAATATAACTCTGAGGTGATGCTCTCACACCAACTCCATTGGTAGGCTTTGGAACTCCCTCCCAACCAGCCCAACCAATTCAAAACACCTCAAAGAATTCCTCAAGTCACACTGGCTGTGCCCTGTACCAAACCTGACTAACAAAAGTCCAGGCCTGTACCAAGTTCTGTGCCTGTTTTATATAGTGTGTAAAGCCAATTGTTGTATTTTTATTCTCTATTTCAACTACATGTATAGCAAATTGTTTTATTTTTATCTCTATTTCAAATATATATTGTCTTAGCATCTATTATGTTATCTGTACCTGGCCTCTACTGAAAATGGACATGTATCCAGCTAGACTAGCCCGGTAAACAAATGTAAAATAAAAATAAATAATAAATAAATAAATAAATCTTCCAGGCCTCTGCTTGTACATGTTTCATCTCCCAACCCCATATCATGCATTTCATCCTCTTCAATCAAGAAATCTGGACAGAGCCTGAAACAACGGGGGAGCAAAGGTCCAAAAGAAGGGACAGATTTTAAATATTTCTCTTTTAAATGTAGAAAGTTGCTAGAATAACAGGATTTATGTTAGCATGTATTTTCTGAAGGATATGAAATCTAAAACTCAAATTATTGTCATTATTTAGTGAATTCAATCTTCAGAGAATTGCCAGAAACCCTCAAATTTTATGAGGAACATAGCAGAAATATAAGGTTAAAATCCTGACATGATGCGAAAATATAGACAATTGACAGGTAGGCCCTGCCTACACTTGTGAAGGGTACCAGAACTTATCGAAAATTTGAGTTGCAGGGCTAGGCTTAAAAAGGCCTGAATGGTTTTTAGCCTAGCACACACCTATAAAAATCTAACCAGCTCTCAGTCAATCTAACCCATTAATGCCTATAAAGCTTGGTAAATTGACATAAGCAAACTGGAGATATTCAGTCAGCCAATATGATAGTTGCAATTAATTCATCCTCCTTACATCTCTAGCCATTATAGCCAGTGTTCCTGCTGGGAAAGAGGAATAGGGTATGCAAATGTCCCACAGAACCATTCTATTATAAAATGGCTACCCTGCGACCGGGACTCTTAGCATAAAAGAACTAGGCTGCTACAGGTCTTTCTTTTTTAATTCTTTAAAATATTTATATTTGTATGGATTATAGGTCAAAGAATATCAAGACTATAATAAGAAATAATGTTAATCAATGCTGCAAACTTCTACTTTATAATTAATACGGAATTAATGTACAAAGGGAAATAATGCTGAGCAATACTAGTACCTTTGTTATTAAAAAATAAAGACAACAGGCTTAGAAATAATAATCATTAATAGTGGTGCATGTGACTCTGTAGATTAACAGAAATATAAGCAGTAATAGTTAATACTGCTGGGCTTAAACCAAATGCCATGGATGCGCTGAAAAGTAATTATGGGCACTCTGCAAACAGCAAAATATACTGAAAAGTAATTCTGCATAATGTTTGTTAATAGAGAACATAAAGCTTGCTACGTGGTTAGAAATAGCAAGAAATCAAACAAATTGATATATAATCAGTAGTGTTAAATGAAACAAACTGCATAGTGCATAAAAAGATACATTTGAGAAACTGTATCACAAAGCAGGAAATATATGTTTAAATAGGAATATTATAGCAGAACAGAAAATAGATACTTAAATATGATATAACTTTTCATTGATAATGTTCAGAAAGAACCGGAAATGCATTAAAGGTACAGACGTGTTTTACTTTTGCTAGCACATGAAACAAATGTAATGATTCCAAAACTTACACATAAGATGCAGGTCACCTGGAGATGATTTCTGGGAGAAAATCAAAATAAAAGTGACTGTGACAACTGATTAAAGTCTGGAGTACCAGTGACCTCAAGGCACTTACGTACATTCCTATTGTTTTAAGAAAATTAAAATCATAAACACTGTTATTAATAAACTAAAATATATGTTTTCTAACCTTTCAAATTATCCACAATTAATAGAAATAATCATTTCAGGTTATTATTGATATTATTACTGTTGTTACTGTTGTTTTTCTGGTTACTATCATTGTATAATACAGGTTGCTTCATTCAAAACAGGACATGTATCATTACCCCTTACTAAGGTCCATGTAGCGTCATGACATGTAATACAGTTTTATGTTCATAGCAATACATTCTGGCACTGTTTGTAGAAATGAGTCTCCTGTACTAGAATAGTTGGTTGAGATACAGCATGGCTTACTAGAATAAATTGTTTCCAGGTCTTGTGAATTGCCACAGCTCCAGCTAACTTTTTCTGAAGAAGAAGAATCAAGATCCGCAGGACATTCTTGGGAAAATTGTTTTCAACAGAATGAATGAGGCTTTTGTCTTGCAACACCAGACAGATTACTTTACCTCTCTAGGGAAAGATTTCATGTGGTAATTATTGAAGCAAATTAACTGTTTCTGAGAAAGTGGCAGTGAAAAGACATTTCCACCACATTAGCATGACTTTGTTCTTTAGGAACAGTATTCAAGAAGATATCATTATTTTCTCATTACATCAACAACGAACATAGTAAATATGTATGATCTACTTCTCTTACTTACCTACCAGCATCTTCCAGCGGAACTCGTACCATGAGAACTTACCTTCCTTTCTGACTGCTGACGTGTCTCAGTAACATAGTCTAATTTCCATCACAGTTTGTTACCTAAACTTCCTTATTACCTTTTGCTTTTACTATACACATTTCTATGATGAGTCACACATTATAGAGTCCCAAACTTATTGTAAACCTGCCACCTTTGTATTTAATTGTATAACTTAAGGTTGAGTTGAGCAAGCCTGCATTGTATGAATTGTTTTAATAAACTGGGTTAACTGTGTGTATGAAATGCTTTGCATGATTGGTATAACCTTTAATTTTGTTCAAATATTCAGTATTTTTGTATTCACCAGGTTGACATAAAAAGTTCTAGTTGGATAAGTGAGCTACTCTAGAAAACAAATTTAAATACATAAATAAAATGCATATGTACATACAGACATACATACATACATACATACATACATATATTCATAAATACCCAGCAAACTTTTTTTTCAGTCACATCACTTTGCAATATCCATGTAATTCTAAAAATTATATGAATCCTTTATATCAATCTATGTGGTTTTCTGTTTGTGGCTTTTTAAGGCATAACTTTACTTGCTAGTCACCATGTTTCAAAAAAGAATGAAAAATGGCAATCAAATGTGAAAGAGAAAAGGGTAATTTTACTAACAGCTGTGTGTGTCTTATATTTGATTTACTTAGATAAAGGGACCTATTTAAGCAGTGCAAGCCAAAAGTGGCAGGTGAAAGAAATATAGTTAAATACTTTCAATCCAATAAATTCAAAAGTATGGAAACAAATAAAGAATCTAGCCTAATGCCAGAGTGCCAAAAGTGAATCTGGAAGCAGTAACATAGAGAACATCGATATCTGTGCAGTAACTGAGACCTGTTTCAAGGCTCCAGAGAGCACCCCTGCAATACCAGGCTACAACTCTTACCACACTTTTTGGCCACAAAACCAAGACCAAAACACTAAAGGTGGAGGGGTGTCCATATTCACCAAGGATATTCACACCTCCAGGCTAGATGCTCAACACAATGCATCTGAAATTCTCCAGGTGCAATTAACACTAGGTAAGACTGCAATCCAAATTGTAGCTTGCTACAGATCCCCCACCATGCCCCAAAATTCTCACTACACCTTTCTAAACATAATGGAAAATAATGGAAAATATTAAGATACAACCAAACATCCTAATACTGGGTGATTTCAACTACCCTGCCATTAACTGGGAAAACTACTTGGGTACCAACTCCTTTTCCCAATGGTTCTTGGAATTCATAAATTCCAACACCCTGGATCAACTAATCCATTGTCCCACCAGGGGCTCCAATATCCTAGACCTGGGCATTACCAACATGGGAGATAGATGCTCCACACCAGTGGTCAACCCCTCATTGGTCAGGTCTGGCCATAAGCAAATCACCCTTGACATCCACATCCCACCCCCCCAGTTAGGAAACATGCTACTGAAGTCAGAAGTGACAAACTTCATGACACCCATGCAGACAGGACCTGAAAGTTCGACTGCAGAATCCTACACTAAGTCACTGTATGAGCACATCCACTTGTGCATGAATCGTGCCATCCCAGATAGAACCAAGATGCTCTTCTCCAAAAAAAGGAAGCCAATCTGGTGGTCCCCTGCTATAAACAAACTATACAACAGAAGGAAGAAACTGTTGCAGAAAAGAGAAAACTCCCAGGATGCAAAAAACTCCTTCACCTGCCTCAGTATGAAGCTGAGATCCCCCATAAAATCCTCAAAAGCTAGTTACGAAAATAAAATTGCCAAAGATTCCAAAGACAACCACAAGGCATTCTATAATTATGTCAAGAATCTAAACGGCAATGCTCAGATCTGCTCTGAGCTACAATAGAATGGCATTAAATATACTGATCCCAAGGATATTGCCAATATCCTGGCAGATTGATTTGGTGCCAACTTCACCCCCCTCTCACCCCCTAAAGGGCCCATCTCAATACCAAAAGATTGCCAAATTCTGGTAATCACAGCCACACAGGTAGAAACCGCACTCTCCAAAGCTAAGAATACAGCATCCATGGGACCAGATGACATCCCAGGCTGTGTACTACATGAACTAAAAAATGAACTGGCACCTCACCTAAGTGTCATGTTTAATCATAGCCTCACCTCAGGCTTCGTGCCCACTGAGTGGCGCACAGCTACAGTTATCCCACTCCACAAGGGGGGATCCACCTTGGATCCCAGGAACTACCATCCCATCAGTCTGACAAGCCTGATCTGTAAGGGCATGGAACGCATTATCATGGAACTTATAAACAAAGACATTGGCAACCTTCAAACACTGGACCCCACCCAGTTTTGGTTTGTGAAGGGCTGATCTTGTCTCCTGAATCTAATTGACTTCTTCAAATCAGTCTCCAGAGCTGTGGATGAGGGTAAGGCGGTCCACTCAGTCTATCTGGACCTTGCCAAGGCCTTCGACACCATCCCTCACTCTGGAATCATAGATAAACTTACTAAGCTGGGCATAAATCCTTACATCATTAGATGGGTTGCCAAATGGCTTACTGACAGAACCCAGACTGTAAAAGTAGCCGACTCCAAATCCAGCTCCAGACAAGTGACAAGTGGAGTACCTCAGGGTTCAGTCCTGGGACAACTCTTGTTTGGCATCTACTTCTCTGAAGTATAGGCCAACACTAAGGGACTCTGGCTAACAAATTTTGCAGATGACTGCAAACTGGGAGCCATTATTGAATCCCCAAATTATGTGGATATTCTACAAAAGGGCATTACAGAAACAGATGCCTGGTGCCAGAGCCATGGGCTCAAGCTTAATGCCAAGAAATGTATAGTTATCCCCTTTGGAAAAAACATGTACCCATGAATTACCACATAGGTGGCAGTACACTAAACATCGAAAGTGTGATGAGAGACTTAGGGACACAGGTGGACAGTGGTCTTACTTTCAATAACCACATCACCACAACAGTCAGGAAATCCTTCTATGTGGCACACCTCATCACTAAGGGCTTTTCATCCAGAAAAAAGGAGGTCATTGTCCCACTGTACTCATCCCTCATTAGACCCATTATACAGTATAATGCCCCATTTGGTATGTACCTCACAAGACATCTGCAACAGCTGGAAAGGCCACAGAAATACCTCACTAAAAGAATCACAGGCCTAAAGCAGATGCCATATGCTGACCGTCTAAAAAAACTCCAGCTATACTCTGTGGCATATCGTCTACTCAGAGGCGATCTCTGCTTAACATACAAGGCCATGTCAAACCCTGAGCTATTGGACATGCTCCAGTTAAAGAAATCCCAATCCCTCAGAGCCACACGCTCCAGGAATCTAAACCTTGTCATCACAATGAACAAAACATGCTGGAGGGATAGGTTCCTAACCCAGAGACTCCCCATACTCTGGAATAGACTGCCCATACATGTCAAGCAGAGCACCTCTTTGGCCCTCTTCAAAATGAACCTTGACGATTGGATGGGAGATAGGAAGTTCACCCCAGGGATCATGTCAGTCGCCCTGCTAGACAGGGGTCCAGAGAAGTAAATATTGTGGGAAGAAATATCCAGGGAATTGTTATGGCTAGGCTTGTATAGGCCCTAGGGCCGATAGCCTAGTACCAACCTCTGAACCTATGAACCTATAATCCCTTTTGACAGTCATGTTTATGTATTCCTAGAGTAAACAGAGTTTAGCAGAGCAAGTCCACTGATAGCACAGTAAGTCCACTTATACAACAATAAGACACTTACATTTGTAGTCTATGACCCTAGTTCAGCTAAGGTCCCAACTATCTGAAGTTCAGCCTACTTTCTTTGGTGAGGGATTACATTTAGGTGCTTCATTAATGACCAATAGAGATAAATGGGAGCTTTTTTAAGGTGAGGATTTCTCAGAAAAATGAACTACTAACAGACAGGTGAAAGGAAGTGGATATACATGGAGATATGCACACCTGGTCCCAATGACACTTCACATAGGTATTAAGAACAAGAAGGGTAATTTTTTCTCCTGTCACAGGACATATGATGGTTTCCAGTGTACCTCTTAAGCTGTCTCCCCCCTCCCAAGGTTGGAATCCTCTGATGTGCAGTTATTTCCCACAGGGCTCCATACTAGGTCCCCTTCTTTTTTCAATCTTTATTAACGATCTTCACACCACCATCCCAAATGTAACTTGCATCCAATATCCAGATGACTCAACATTGATATGTTCTACCTCCTCTCCAACGTACCTACTGTCCCTAACCCAGAATACTTTCAACACCATAGAAAACTGGCTAGCTAATCACTGATTGCTCCTAAATCCTAACAGAACCAAACTGCTGCTTTTCTCACCTACCCATAGGTGCTCTCCTCCATTCTTCACCATTAAATCTAACAATGATACCATTATCTCCCAGATGGCCACACTAAGCTTCTAGGTGTAGTAACAGACAACAGCCTTTAATTTGATACTCATGTTAACCATACTATTAAGTCCAATAACAAAAAAATTGGCTCCCTGTACAAGCTCACATCTTTCCTCACCCCTCTTGCTAGGGCATCTATTGAGCTATCCCATCTTCTCTCTACCCTTATGTATGCCTCCCCTGTATTCACCAACCTGTCCAAAATCAATCTCAACAAATTATCCTGCTGTTACAACCACATAGCTAAATTTGCTACTGGCATGGCATATAGGACTCATCATTGTCAAAACCTAAAAGCTCTAGTATGGCTAGAATTTCCTACCCTTCTGCAATTCAACTGGCTTATAGTAGTGCACAAAGTCCTCAACCAACCTGAAAACACCCCTGCCCTTAAAACATTATCAGCCTCCATAGTGCCCTCAGGCCACTATGCTCATCTAATAAACTAATGGTACTGACCCAAAAATCCAACAACTCTGCAGGAGATGCTCTGTTTGCCAACTCAATTGGTAAAACTTGGAATCTACGTCTTGCTAACCTTACCAAGGAAACTTAACTACCCTTACTTAAAAAAGGCCTCAAAAAGTACTTTAAATCACACTGGATCTGCCCTTGCTCAAAACCTGATTAGCACCTCCACTAAAATAAGTGTTCCTTCCCAAACTGCTTTTTAGCAATCTACCCATGCCACATTACATATGTATGACTGTACATATTGGCAGATGTTATCTGTTTGTATCCTGTGCTTAAAATTGTTGAAATGTTTCCTGTGTTTAAAAACTTTATGTATTAACTGTCTCTGTTTTGTTATGTAGAGCTTTTCTCCCTGGGCCTCTGCTGAAAATGGACATGTATCCAGTCAGACTATCCAGGTCAACAAATGTAAAATAAATAAATAAAATAAAATTTCAGATTGCAGTAAGTCTAGCAGCAAGGGAGGCAACTACATCCAGAAGATGATACATTGACAAGCCCCCCCCAAAGGATTATAGAAGGATAACTAACACGTTGTTACAACATCAAAACAGCCACAAGTGAATCTACGCACCAGTTTCCTTAAACAGGAGAATAAACAACTTAAGCAAAGTTTTCACTAAAAGGCTTTGAAATACACACCCACACTCACACCCACCCATATACATACACACACACACACACACACACACACACACACACACACACACACACACACACACACACACACACACACACATGCATATCCTCCCCTTCCCACCCAATTGCATTCACAGACACGCTCATATATTGACCCATGCACACACATACACACACACATACACACACACACACACACACACACACACACACACACACACACACACACACACACACGCACACATACCTACCTAACCTAGCACCTCACTAACCCACCTGCTGCTACCTCCCAAGCAGACACACACTCTCTTACACACTCACACTTGCAGCCTCTCAAATACACTCACACACACTCACCCTTTAGCACTACTTGACTACTAAACTCCCCAGCATCTTTCTCTGCCGTGATGGATATACACAGCTACATTACCTCTAATAAGCAGGAGCAGCTATGCTAATCCACTCAGCCAAGCAATTCTCTGAATCATTAGGCCTTTGTAAATGCCTTGCCACAGGCAGCAGTTCCAAGGGGAGAGTAAATGGCTAATTAGAATATGCCTCTCCCCTAGACTAACTTATTAGCATGTAGCAAAACCAAAGAGACATCTCACATAGTGGGCTGTCTCTGCATCAGAAATTATTACTGTGAGTTATATACTTCCTGTATACCTCAAGGTAACCTTTCTGAATTCAGCCCACTACATGTGAGAAATAAAGGAAACAATAACAATTACAATTCTAAATCAAAATTAGGAATTCTGTTATTAATAGTTTGTGATATACTACAATATCATATGGACTGTAAATATTTTGTAGTGTTTCATCTCTCTTGCTGTGTTTTTCTTTCTTTTGCATTTATTTCTAATATTTTCTGTATTTTGCGACAGCAATGATTACATTTTCATATTATTTAGAATATTATATTTACTGCATGGATAAACAATTTAATTTATATACTGTTGTTTCTGTAAATATCAGTGAAATGTAAAAAATGCATTGGGAGGAAAAGGAAAGCAATATTAAAACTTCTTTACAATTACCAACCAAACTTAATTCATAAGGGAATTGCATTGATTTACAATACTTCTCAGGAAGCAGAAATACTAGTAATAGCAGTCCTTTTGAAATTATTATTGCTTCAGTTTCTAATTCTGTTATACTATTCACAATTTTCAGGCATTAGGAGTACACGGGATAAGCAGGAAGACTTCCATTACACGGTGTCTAACTATGTGCTTAAGTTTTATGTCATTTTGGGTTTTCCCTGTTCTTTTGTGTTGTGTGTGTCTGTAGGTGGGTGTAGGTGTGTCTATAAGATATACAGAGAGATTTAATGTTAACTGGTACAAAGTTGTATAAATATTGCTTCTAAGTTAATTATGCATCAGTCCTTTAACTTGTTAATCCTGACAAATGAGAAACATTACAAACTTAAAAGCTTTCAAAGGTTCAATCAGATGTTTTCAAGAAACTTAAACTTTAGAAAATGAAATATATAGACTATTGCATTTAAATGGATTGCACTGTTTATAATCTAGGAAATAATACCTAATTAGGTGTTACTGTTATGATTACTGAGATATTAGAAATTAAAATTACAAATATATGCCAGGGGATACACACATGTATAATTTTATTTAAAATTAAATGGCACACATAATTTTGAATGTTTGCTTCAGTTACATGCCTTTCAGTCAATATCAACCATTTTGGACAATATCATATTAATGCCCTCCTTTCCAATTTAAATGTGCTTGACAAACATGCAGCATATTATTTCTTTTGAAAAAAAAACGTTCTTCATATTTCAAATAAAAAAACTTTCTCAATATCTCTTTTTTGATTAATCTGTTTACTCGTCTTAGAGATAATTCTACTGCAGTTGACTATCATTCACCCTTGGCCTTAAAGTAAGTATTTTTCTTTTATCAATTTTATTTCTATTTCAGTTTTTTCGGCTTCAAGATGTTATATTGTTTTAATAGGTTCTATCCTGTAGTTGGGCAGCCACAGTGGTGCAACGGTTAGTGTTGCCGCCTCATAGCAAGAGGTTCTCCGGTTTGATCCTCAGCTGGAGTGCCTTCTGTGCGGAGTCTGCATATCCTCCCTGTGGTCAGGTGGGTTTCCTCCGGGTGCTCCGGTTTCCTCCCACATCCCAAGCACATGCTTTTAGGTGGATTGGACACTCTAAATTGGCCCTAGGTGTGAGTGTGTGCATGTGTGTGCCTTCTGTGGAAGTTTGGGCACCGGGCTGGCAACTCGACACTGTAAAAACTCCACTGCCAATCATGAGAGGACAGGTGATCTGCTGTGGCGACCCCTAACCGGGAAAAGCCGAAAGAAGAAGAAGAAGAAGAAAAAAGGTTCTATCCTGTAGTCTGATAGTGCACTTGTTTATCTTGGTTTATCCCAGGTGAATATTTTTTACATATTCCATGAAATATGAAATTCAGCAGAAGTTGTTTTCACTTTTAAGTAATCTATCCATCCATTCACATCTCCTTTTTTCCCATTTTTATACATAGATTGGGGCAATATCCAAATAAATTATTCATTTGGTAAAAGAGTTCTGCTTTTTAAATCAAGATCAGCAACTTTATTTGCTTTTAAAATGGTAAAACTTCAGATTTTAAGACAGAGGTCAGTTAGAGTCTTTCATGTAATTGGTCTTATCAATTAAGTAGTAGGAAAGGAAATGCAAGGAAAAAATTACAAAATTCTAATATTATTGGTTCAATATGCATATGTAAAGCATAAGAAGTAATATATATTTCTCAAATTAGAGCTATTAGACCAGATTAAGGAGTTAACATTAAAGTATAGTATGTATATAAGAGGAAAGCATCCTTTAATACTAGTACAGCAAGGACATTATTAACATAGTGCGTTAATATATACACTTACTATAAATACATCTCATGGATTATGGTCTTATACCTTCAGATGAAGAAATAATCCCACAGCAAATATTGAATAACAAGTTAACTAAGGAGAATTCCTACAGTGTATTTCATATCTAAAGGTAAGCGATTTAAGGTAAAATATATTAATTTGTTTACAAAATAAAATGCAAGATGTTATTAATAAATGATGTAGTAGCAAGGCAAATGGATTAAACTATATGCAAGGTGAATGGATTAAACTATATGAAAAATTTTTCTAAATTATGTTATTCTGTAATAGTTAATATTATCAAAAAGGATATTTGAAGTTTCTGCCATATACTGACTGAAAGTATAATAAGGACTACAAGCAAACATTATATAAATGAAAAGACAACAATCCACTAACACGTTAAGTACCAACCAAATATAATTCGTATTTCACATTTTGGGATTATTACTATTTTGAGACGCAATCAGTTTCAACAATGCATATTATAATTAATATCAGAAGAACAATGCGGTTTCTAAAAAAAGATAAACATGTAGCTTGCTTAAACGTATGCACACTACAATTTGATAGTATCAGAGCTGTAATAACTGTACCAAAAATCCTCTTTTTCTTTGTTTCATAGGCGCAGCCCTCCATCCACTCATTTTCTGAACTATATGATCTGATAATGGTCTTGGATTTAACACATTGGGCAGGAAAAGCTAAACACCCCATCCCCATCAACAGTCCACAACTCATTCTGGGGATCTCCTTGCATTTTCAAGCAACTGGAGGAATAAAATCTCTCTAGTGCATTCTCTGTTTGACCTAGGGTTTTTCTTAGTGGCTCATATTTGGTGTACCCCCTATGTAAGGTATTCAGGGGCATGCTCACTGGCTGCCCAAACAAAATCATTTAATTCATCTAAACCCAGAGAGGCAGTGTGTCTAATCTGAGATCTTTCCAGGCTTCAAAGCTCCTTACTTAATCACAAATATGTGAACTAGCCACCTTGTGAGGAGCATCATTTCTCTCACTTGTATTACTGTTACCATATTTTAGTCAATGCTGTTCATAATCCATGATCATAAACAAGGATGAGGACATAGTCAATGCTACTCATAATCCATGATCATAAACAAGGATGAGGACACAGTTAATGTTACTCATAATCCATGATCATAAACAAGGATGAGGACATAGTCAATGCTACTCATAATCCATGATCATAAACAAGGATGAGGACACAGTTAATGCTACTCATAATCCATGATCATAAACAAGGATGAGGACACAGTTAATGCTACTCATAATCCATGATCATAAACAAGGATGAGGACACAGTCAATGCGACTCATAATCCATGATCATAAACAAGGATGAGGACACAGTTAATGCTACTCATAATCCATGATCATAAACAAGGATGAGGACATAGTCAATGCTGCTCATAATCCATGATCATAAACAAGGATGAGGACATAGTCAGTGCTACTCATAATCCATGATCATAAACAAGGATGAGGACATAGTCAGTGCTACTCATAATCCATGATCATAAACAAGGATGAGGACACAGTTAATGCTACTCATAATCCATGATCATAAACAAGGATGAGGACATAGTCAATGCTACTCATAATCCATGATCATAAACAAGGATGAGGACATAGTCAGTGCTACTCATAATCCATGATCATAAACAAGGATGAGGACATAGTTAATGCTACTCATAATCCATGATCATAAACAAGGATGAGGACATAGTTAATGCTACTCATAATCCATGATCATAAACAAGGATGAGGACATAGACTGACAAGTACATTGCAAGCTTCATCCTAAGACCCAGTTCTTCCTGCAACAACATAATACAGCACAATACCTGCAGTGCTGTTTATATCCCACTGCTGCACAATCTACTAATCCGTATGGCCTCATCATGAACAAGTACCCCAGATACTTAAACTCTTCCATTTGGATTGTCTGTTTTCTTGCCATCTGCAAAGACCACTACTCTCTTTGCAAT
>NC_056731.1:1616260227-1616281306 GCF_019279795.1 Protopterus annectens
CAAACAGGAAATTCAGCAAACAACAGCTTTTGGTTGTCATGTCTCTAATACACAGCTACTAAAATACAGAAATCAAGTTTACTCGGCCAGAAAATGCTCAAGCTTAGGCAGCTATGCACAGAAAAACTTAGCAAATAAACAGAAAAAAAGCGCAAAAATGTGTCCAAAAGTGGCTCCCCTTCTTCTCTCAGCGTTTTTTCCTCTTGGAGGGTGCTTCACCAACAGCCAACAAAGCCTGAAAGAGCGGCTCAAAGCCCGAGGCAACTAGGTTTTAAGAGAGGAAGATGAAGGAGTTATGGAAATGACCCCTAGTGGCCAATAAAACTACAGTTTCAAGTCAGTAACCACCTCTCCGGGGGCGGGGAAGCTGCTCAATGTTAGTCACTGCCACTGATGAACACAGAGACCCTCCTTCAGCCCAAGCAAAAATGGCCTCACAGAAACTTTCAAACAGTTCAGGAACAGCAAGCCTGTAACTGAACTTTTTAACTCTCAGAAAAGTGGGAAAAAAAGATTTTTTTTGTTTTTTTTTTACAGAGATAGCAGAGGTTCACAAGTAATATCAAGTTAAAAAGTGCAGTAAATGCCCCCACAAAAGTGCTAGGTCAAGGACAGAAAATATGCAAGTTTTAAGAAAAAAACGATTTAAAATTAAGTGCAAACAGGAAATTCAGCAAACAGCTTTTGGTTGTGCTCTAAATACAGCTACTAATACAGAAATCAAGTTTAACAAGCCAGAAAATGCTCAAGCGGGCCTATGCAGAAAAACTTAGCAAATAAACAGAGAAAAATACTTAAAATCTCAAAGTGGCTCCTTCTTCTCACAGCGTTTTTTCCTCTGGGGGGGTGCTTCACCAACAGATGTACCATAAATTTTTGGTAGTAGCCCGGCTCTCATATCTTCTGCAAAATCTGTGCATTACAAAGAATTGCTACATTGAGCCACAGCCAGAATGGCATCAGCACTGTAACTCTTGAATCAGAGGATCAGCTATTACAGACAGGTCTTCTCTCCAGTATCCAGACATGGAGGATGATGAGTATGGTTCCTCTATTACTGGAACCTATTCTCCTGTCCCCTTTTTAAAAATGAGAATCACCAACCTACTTTCTTAATACAGAAGCATTGTTTCTATCATCCACACAATATTAGAATGGGTTAGTAACCATAATATCTAAAAATGTTCAGCACTTACAGCCTTTCTGGACAGATTTCATTCCCTCCCAACCCTGCCAACTAAAAAAAAAAACAAAACAAAAAAAAAGATTAATTACCATAATAACTTCATCAACAGAAACAGTTCCAAACTTACTAGTCATTTCTTGTACTGCCTCTTCAAAGTGGAGTACAACCACTGAGGTTCAGAGTTCTTCAAAGTATATTTTCCACCTTCCAATAATTTTCCTTATTGAGATTAGAGTTTCTTCAGTGAGAACAGTTTGGGCACTGCCCCACTTTAGTCCTGACTTACCATATAGTTTGAAAGAAGCTCATTAAGACCATCTGAAAATTGTTCTCCTCAGTCTCACCAAACTCTGCCCAGTGACTGCTGTATCAGTTGTCTTCCGGTCCTGTCGATATCTTTCAGTCAAATCTGGAAAACCCCATTAACAGTGGAATTATGACCTCTTTCTTTATCTTGATGGCTTCCCTCACACCTGGAGTTCACCAGCAAGTTGTTAAGTCATTGCTAATGGCAAACAGTGACTATCTTTTGGCCACCGTTCCTTGCCACTACCTCAAGTCATATCCATTCAAACTCTATATCCTGACCTCCCCAGTACATTGCAAAAGCTGTTCTTGAGGTGGAAGTCAGACTTATCCCACATAAAAACATCAGCTATGGATTCATTGGACACCAGCAGTGTGCATTTTGGTTTCCTCTATCTGTTCAGACAGGAGCTCAGACATTTTACCCAACTCACTATCAATTGCTGATCAGGTTGAAGTTCAAAAGCTACTGTTGAATTTAGTGCCCAGAATAGATAGCTTCAGGTCTGATTACATAGCTACAAAGTCAGTCATCAAACCTTTGTCCCAAAGTGCCTTGGTACCAAGTAAATGAATGAGAAGCCTTGTGCTCCAGCATGGTTTTCATTATGGACACAACGATTAGCACACTGAGATATAATAGCCATTCGTCATTCAAGTTTAGATAAAGCATGCTTCTGAATTCTGCCCCTCAATGCATCTCCATCAAACCCCATATGAATGACATCTCCTAGAAGAGCTACTGAAGCAATACATGGTAGTCTGTCAAACATTTCTCCCATAATCTCCATGAAGACCAAATGCTAAAAATAACTGTTTTGTGTATATCTACAAACAACAAGGTTTTCCTTTTTCTAATTTGCAATTACATTGAGGTGACCCTCTTATCTACACATACTCCACCTAAATAGCACTCAAACAGGAGTGTGTCACTTTTCTCACATCTGCCTACAGCCTCTCTCAAGAGGTAGCTCTGGAGTAGAAGAGAAGCCACAACAGTAGAGAAGTCTGGTTGGTTCCAAAATTACATTGAGCTAAGATCAATTAGATCATGCTAGTACTTTTCAACTTCTTGCACAAGCCCTAGATCCTTTCCCTGCTAAGAGATAAATTTCCATATCAAAAGAGCCAGGCACAAGGCATACAGCAGTGAACACCTTCCTTGGGCTCGACTCCAGTAGAGGGTCTTCAGTGACTGACATGGTGAAAGATGATAAGTTAATGAGGTCTTCAGAATGTGCACAGAGTGTGGTCAGTGACTGTAGATAAGGTGCCTTGGGAACAGATGATGCAAACAGCTGACAGACAAATCCATAAAGTTATTACAAACTGTGATAGCTACATCCTTGATACTCGGGGAAACAGAGAGAGATGCCAGGGTGCATGATGCTCTAAAATCACCTGACAAAGCCACTGAGGAGCTGCAGCAAGGAAATAAGATAAAAGAGTAGTGTGTTTATGTATTGACTGAAGCAGAACTGATCAATGAAAAGCAAGTTGATTATGAAGACAAAGCAAACAGAAGAATGTTCATACTGTTGGAGTACCTGAAAATTAAAAGGCCCCGGACTGTATAACCAATGTGCAATAAAATTAAGCTGTCTGGACTGGTTTGCAAGTTAATCAAAATAAAAATGAGTGAGTCCACATACTTTTTTAACAGATTTGGCAGTAAAAATGAGGAAATTGAGACATAAGTGGTACATTTTAAAACATCTAAATTAAAGGGCCAGATTTTGTCTCTGCTATTGTGAACAGACGATATCTACAGTAGTGGGAAATGTGTTATGTTAGAATGGTTATGATTAGTACAAGGAGCATGGTACTGGAATTTTAAACATAGCTATGAAAAGAAGAGCAGAAAAAGGAAAGAACAGACTGAACAAGATAATGGGGGGATCGTGGATACTAGCCACTGGACGTGGCTTAGGATCCTGGTAAGACCCTGAAATAATTTGGGGACGCTAGGGAAAAAGGACAGGAAATAGCTAAGGAGGGAGTGTAACTGTGAAATTAACTGGCTGGAAAAAAAAAAACAGGTGGCATGCACCTGTGGAGTTGGTTTAAGGCAGACACACTTCTACATACTAGCAAGGTATAGATTTTGTTGACAGTATGGATAGCGGTGGCCATGAGGGAAAATAAGCAGCAGGTGAAAGTGATTTGGCAAATATAACTACTTGCAGGGATTGATGCCTTTTAAAGCATGGTTGTATTTTTGGTGTACAGGGGGAAATAAGATTAGGGATTGGTG
Organism: Protopterus annectens; assembly: GCF_019279795.1. NCBI lineage: Eukaryota > Metazoa > Chordata > Ceratodontiformes > Protopteridae > Protopterus > Protopterus annectens. The sequence goes on from NC_056731.1 coordinate 1,616,263,974, forward strand.
TCAGACGTGTGCTACCTAGTGGTGAGCTGAAGAAGGAAGGCAAAGAGCTGCTAAAGCAAACGGGAGATTATATCAGGAGTGTAGCTTTAGGAGACAGAAAGGCAAAGGGCATCATGCCTAGGCATGCAGTCGTAAAGGACACAGGGAGCTTAGACACGGCAGGAATATATGTGAGAAAAACAAATTTAGGTAAAAGTACAGACAGTGCTGGCAGTCGGGATTTCACATTTCAGATCTCTGTAGGTAGCATGCAGCACAAAATGTAGAGAGGTTATTGGTGTTTTATGCACCTAAGTGTCTGAGATTCCTGCAAGATTCCCAGTCTTACCTGTTTGAAGTGGGGACTCATTATTAGGAGAGACAGAAGTACTGGCATATATGGGGGAATAAGAAGGGGGTCCTCTCTTGTTGCTATTATACATAATGGGGTCTTCATTATACTTTTATTTATGTGTACTATTTAGAACACAATAAAGCAATGTAGTATAAGAAAACTAGAGGAAGCTGATGGAGTGAATACAGGAAATTAGTATGAGGCATGAAAAGAGACTATAGAGGAAAACATGATGGAGAATTAATGGGTGAGGAGCTATAGATGGAAAGGAAGGAAGGAGGTAGGAATCTGAGATTCATGTCATAAAATATAGGGAAATGAATAACCTCATAAGACAGCAAAGACTTTTACTGAGGATTAAATGAGTGGCGTCAGATAAGATACTACTACAAGAAATCAAAGTTAAAGGAACTATCTATATATTTATTTATTTATTTGTTTGTTTATTTATTTATTTATTTATGCAATTATTATTACTTATTTTTGTTTCTCATAGGTTCATATGGTCATAGATGCTTACTAGGCTAATGACCTCAAGGGCCTTTTTAAGTCTAGCCATGCATCCCAAATCTCTGACAAGTTCTAGTACACTTGATAAATGTGAACAGGAGCTTGTGAGGTGAAATATTTGCAAGCAGGGGCCTTACATATATCATGTAAAATGTTAAATCTGTTTATTCTCACTGTAAATACCTAAATGTAATCTCAGAACTTTACAAATCTCTAAATAATGCATCTCTCCCACTGTTACAAATGCAATTTGAAAGCAAAGTTTTATGTCATGTCCAAGTACTCATGACTTTTGTCTAATGGATTTCTGTATAACAAGTTTAGATAAATGAAACTGAATTTGCAATTTTGTTTTCTTATTATTTTGTTTTTTACTCTTACTATTTGTAGCTGCCATTGTTTTTGTACTCCAATACCACTGAGCCTGAGTTGTGATTAAAAAAGGTCCTAGGACAAGTCCACCTACCTAGTTATCGTATAAATAAAATAAAAGATGAGAGAACTGCAGGGACTGATTCAGGAACAGCTACGTGCTGTGGTTTCGTTTAAAGGCATTGGATGGAAGACAGTAGAGCTGAAACACAGTGAGTAAGGGAACTGGTTAAAAGTGGTTGGGTAGACTGAGAAAGGAAAGGTTGCAAAAAATAATTTCTACAGACTGAATGGGGAGGCAACAGATGTGTTTAGGGAATATTTAGGAGATGGGGAGAGGAAGGAGGGGTGGCCTTTGAGGTTATATTCAACTTAATATGGGCTTCAGCAGACTATTGGTGGAGGCCAAGTATAATAAAAAGAATCCCAGGGGACTCTTCTTATGGTTGGAGAGAAGGAGAAGGGAATATGTGAAGAGGGTGGAGCTGTGGAGAAATAGGTGACCAATCCAGGTGAGTTCTTAGTCAGAATGGATGTACATGAAGTGGGCAGAAGGAGCAAATATCCACTAGCATTACTTTGTGTATATTAGTATGGATGTTTGAAAGATTGTTGAGGAGAAAAGGAGCAAAGGGTAAAGGCTGAATGGGTTAAAATTTAAGGGGAAGAGTGAGAGATGAAAGTGAAAAATATGATGAAGTAATGCAGCTGTATTATACTTAACCTTCTCAAGCAGTCTTCTGAATCTAACATTAAGTTAAAGTTCAACTATAATCTCAAAGTCCCCCCCTCTTTCCTCTCTTCTCCTCCTAAATATTAATTGAACACATTTGTCTTCTCCTCGTTCAGTCTGTTAGTGGGGATGGGAATAATGAGGTGTGGTAAATTTGGGACTTTGGGGGTGAGATAATGGGAATGTAGGGCCATGAAGGAAGAATGCCATGGATATGGTGAAATACTGGCAGAAGGAGTTGAAGGATGGCCAAAAGAAGATACCAAAAGTAAGGATAAAAAGAAGAAGAGAAAGAAAAAGACTAAAATGTTACAACTGAATATATGAAGAGCAGTGACATCTAAAAATGTTACAACTGAATATATGAAGAGCAGTGACATCTAAAAATGTTACAACTGAATATATGAAGAGCAGTGATGTCTAAAAATGTTACAACTGAATATATGAAGAGCAGTGATGTCTAAAAATGTTACAACTGAATATATGAAGAGCAGTGATGTCTAAAAATGTTACAACTGAATATATGAAGAGCAGTGATGTCTAAAAATGTTACAACTGAATATATGAAGAGCAGTGATGTCTAAAAATGTTACAACTGAATATATGAAGAGCAGTGATGTCTAAAAATGTTACAACTGAATATATGAAGAGCAGTGATGTCTAAAAATGTTACAACTGAATATATGAAGAGCAGTGATGTCTAAAAATGTTACAACTGAATATATGAAGAGCAGTGATGTCTAAAAATGTTACAACTGAATATATGAAGAGCAGTGATGTCTAAAAATGTTACAACTGAATATATGAAGAGCAGTGACATCTAAAAATGTTACAACTGAATATATGAAGAGCAGTGACATCTAAAAATGTTACAACTGAATATATGAAGAGCAGTGATGTCTAAAAATGTTACAACTGAATATATGAAGAGCAGTGATGTCTAAAAATGTTACAACTGAATATATGAAGAGCAGTGATGTCTAAAAATGTTACAACTGAATATATGAAGAGCAGTGATGTCTAAAAATGTTACAACTGAATATATGAAGAGCAGTGATGTCTAAAAATGTTACAACTGAATATATGAAGAGCAGTGATGTCTAAAAATGTTACAACTGAATATATGAAGAGCAGTGATGTCTAAAAATGTTACAACTGAATATATGAAGAGCAGTGATGTCTAAAAATGTTACAACTGAATATATGAAGAGCAGTGACATCTAAAAATGTTACAACTGAATATATGAAGAGCAGTGATGTCTAAAAATGTTACAACTGAATATATGAAGAGCAGTGACATCTAAAAATGTTACAACTGAATATATGAAGAGCAGTGATGTCTAAAAATGTTACAACTGAATATATGAAGAGCAGTGACATCTAAAAATGTTACAACTGAATATATGAAGAGCAGTGATGTCTAAAAATGTTACAACTGAATATATGAAGAGCAGTGACATCTAAAAATGTTACAACTGAATATATGAAGAGCAGTGATGTCTAAAAATGTTACAACTGAATATATGAAGAGCAGTGATGTCTAAAAATGTTACAACTGAATATATGAAGAGCAGTGATGTCTAAAAATGTTACAACTGAATATATGAAGAGCAGTGATGTCTAAAAATGTTACAACTGAATATATGAAGAGCAGTGACATCTAAAAATGTTACAACTGAATATATGAAGAGCAGTGACATCTAAAAATGTTACAACTGAATATATGAAGAGCAGTGATGTCTAAAAATGTTACAACTGAATATATGAAGAGCAGTGATGTCTAAAAATGTTACAACTGAATATATGAAGAGCAGTGACATCTAAAAATGTTACAACTGAATATATGAAGAGCAGTGACATCTAAAAATGTTACAACTGAATATATGAAGAGCAGTGATGTCTAAAAATGTTACAACTGAATATATGAAGAGCAGTGATGTCTAAAAATGTTACAACTGAATATATGAAGAGCAGTGATGTCTAAAAATGTTACAACTGAATATATGAAGAGCAGTGACATCTAAAAATGTTACAACTGAATATATGAAGAGCAGTGATGTCTAAAAATGTTACAACTGAATATATGAAGAGCAGTGACATCTAAAAATGTTACAACTGAATATATGAAGAGCAGTGACATCTAAAAATGTTACAACTGAATATATGAAGAGCAGTGATGTCTAAAAATGTTACAACTGAATATATGAAGAGCAGTGACATCTAAAAATGTTACAACTGAATATATGAAGAGCAGTGATGTCTAAAAATGTTACAACTGAATATATGAAGAGCAGTGATGTCTAAAAATGTTACAACTGAATATATGAAGAGCAGTGATGTCTAAAAATGTTACAACTGAATATATGAAGAGCAGTGATGTCTAAAAATGTTACAACTGAATATATGAAGAGCAGTGACATCTAAAAATGTTACAACTGAATATATGAAGAGCAGTGACATCTAAAAATGTTACAACTGAATATATGAAGAGCAGTGATGTCTAAAAATGTTACAACTGAATATATGAAGAGCAGTGATGTCTAAAAATGTTACAACTGAATATATGAAGAGCAGTGATGTCTAAAAATGTTACAACTGAATATATGAAGAGCAGTGACATGTCTAAAAATGTTACAACTGAATATATGAAGAGCAGTGATGTCTAAAAATGTTACAACTGAATATATGAAGAGCAGTGATGTCTAAAAATGTTACAACTGAATATATGAAGAGCAGTGATGTCTAAAAATGTTACAACTGAATATATGAAGAGCAGTGACATCTAAAAATGTTACAACTGAATATATGAAGAGCAGTGATGTCTAAAAATGTTACAACTGAATATATGAAGAGCAGTGATGTCTAAAAATGTTACAACTGAATATATGAAGAGCAGTGATGTCTAAAAATGTTACAACTGAATATATGAAGAGCAGTGACATCTAAAAATGTTACAACTGAATATATGAAGAGCAGTGATGTCTAAAAATGTTACAACTGAATATATGAAGAGCAGTGATGTCTAAAAATGTTACAACTGAATATATGAAGAGCAGTGATGTCTAAAAATGTTACAACTGAATATATGAAGAGCAGTGATGTCTAAAAATGTTACAACTGAATATATGAAGAGCAGTGACATCTAAAAATGTTACAACTGAATATATGAAGAGCAGTGATGTCTAAAAATGTTACAACTGAATATATGAAGAGCAGTGATGTCTAAAAATGTTACAACTGAATATATGAAGAGCAGTGATGTCTAAAAATGTTACAACTGAATATATGAAGAGCAGTGATGTCTAAAAATGTTACAACTGAATATATGAAGAGCAGTGATGTCTAAAAATGTTACAACTGAATATATGAAGAGCAGTGACATCTAAAAATGTTACAACTGAATATATGAAGAGCAGTGATGTCTAAAAATGTTACAACTGAATATATGAAGAGCAGTGATGTCTAAAAATGTTACAACTGAATATATGAAGAGCAGTGACATCTAAAAATGTTACAACTGAATATATGAAGAGCAGTGATGTCTAAAAATGTTACAACTGAATATATGAAGAGCAGTGATGTCTAAAAATGTTACAACTGAATATATGAAGAGCAGTGATGTCTAAAAATGTTACAACTGAATATATGAAGAGCAGTGACATCTAAAAATGTTACAACTGAATATATGAAGAGCAGTGATGTCTAAAAATGTTACAACTGAATATATGAAGAGCAGTGATGTCTAAAAATGTTACAACTGAATATATGAAGAGCAGTGATGTCTAAAAATGTTACAACTGAATATATGAAGAGCAGTGACATCTAAAAATGTTACAACTGAATATATGAAGAGCAGTGATGTCTAAAAATGTTACAACTGAATATATGAAGAGCAGTGATGTCTAAAAATGTTACAACTGAATATATGAAGAGCAGTGACATCTAAAAATGTTACAACTGAATATATGAAGAGCAGTGACATCTAAAAATGTTACAACTGAATATATGAAGAGCAGTGATGTCTAAAAATGTTACAACTGAATATATGAAGAGCAGTGACATCTAAAAATGTTACAACTGAATATATGAAGAGCAGTGATGTCTAAAAATGTTACAACTGAATATATGAAGAGCAGTGATGTCTAAAAATGTTACAACTGAATATATGAAGAGCAGTGATGTCTAAAAATGTTACAACTGAATATATGAAGAGCAGTGATGTCTAAAAATGTTACAACTGAATATATGAAGAGCAGTGATGTCTAAAAATGTTACAACTGAATATATGAAGAGCAGTGATGTCTAAAAATGTTACAACTGAATATATGAAGAGCAGTGACATCTAAAAATGTTACAACTGAATATATGAAGAGCAGTGACATCTAAAAATGTTACAACTGAATATATGAAGAGCAGTGATGTCTAAAAATGTTACAACTGAATATATGAAGAGCAGTGATGTCTAAAAATGTTACAACTGAATATATGAAGAGCAGTGACATCTAAAAATGTTACAACTGAATATATGAAGAGCAGTGATGTCTAAAAATGTTACAACTGAATATATGAAGAGCAGTGATGTCTAAAAATGTTACAACTGAATATATGAAGAGCAGTGATGTCTAAAAATGTTACAACTGAATATATGAAGAGCAGTGACATCTAAAAATGTTACAACTGAATATATGAAGAGCAGTGATGTCTAAAAATGTTACAACTGAATATATGAAGAGCAGTGATGTCTAAAAATGTTACAACTGAATATATGAAGAGCAGTGACATCTAAAAATGTTACAACTGAATATATGAAGAGCAGTGATGTCTAAAAATGTTACAACTGAATATATGAAGAGCAGTGATGTCTAAAAATGTTACAACTGAATATATGAAGAGCAGTGATGTCTAAAAATGTTACAACTGAATATATGAAGAGCAGTGACATCTAAAAATGTTACAACTGAATATATGAAGAGCAGTGATGTCTAAAAATGTTACAACTGAATATATGAAGAGCAGTGATGTCTAAAAATGTTACAACTGAATATATGAAGAGCAGTGACATCTAAAAATGTTACAACTGAATATATGAAGAGCAGTGACATCTAAAAATGTTACAACTGAATATATGAAGAGCAGTGATGTCATCTAAAAATGTTACAACTGAATATATGAAGAGCAGTGATGTCTAAAAATGTTACAACTGAATATATGAAGAGCAGTGACATCTAAAAATGTTACAACTGAATATATGAAGAGCAGTGATGTCTAAAAATGTTACAACTGAATATATGAAGAGCAGTGATGTCTAAAAATGTTACAACTGAATATATGAAGAGCAGTGATGTCTAAAAATGTTACAACTGAATATATGAAGAGCAGTGATGTCTAAAAATGTTACAACTGAATATATGAAGAGCAGTGATGTCTAAAAATGTTACAACTGAATATATGAAGAGCAGTGACATCTAAAAATGTTACAACTGAATATATGAAGAGCAGTGATGTCTAAAAATGTTACAACTGAATATATGAAGAGCAGTGATGTCTAAAAATGTTACAACTGAATATATGAAGAGCAGTGATGTCTAAAAATGTTACAACTGAATATATGAAGAGCAGTGATGTCTAAAAATGTTACAACTGAATATATGAAGAGCAGTGATGTCTAAAAATGTTACAACTGAATATATGAAGAGCAGTGATGTCTAAAAATGTTACAACTGAATATATGAAGAGCAGTGATGTCTAAAAATGTTACAACTGAATATATGAAGAGCAGTGATGTCTAAAAATGTTACAACTGAATATATGAAGAGCAGTGACATCTAAAAATGTTACAACTGAATATATGAAGAGCAGTGATGTCTAAAAATGTTACAACTGAATATATGAAGAGCAGTGATGTCTAAAAATGTTACAACTGAATATATGAAGAGCAGTGATGTCTAAAAATGTTACAACTGAATATATGAAGAGCAGTGATGTCTAAAAATGTTACAACTGAATATATGAAGAGCAGTGATGTCTAAAAATGTTACAACTGAATATATGAAGAGCAGTGATGTCTAAAAATGTTACAACTGAATATATGAAGAGCAGTGATGTCTAAAAATGTTACAACTGAATATATGAAGAGCAGTGATGTCTAAAAATGTTACAACTGAATATATGAAGAGCAGTGACATCTAAAAATGTTACAACTGAATATATGAAGAGCAGTGATGTCTAAAAATGTTACAACTGAATATATGAAGAGCAGTGATGTCTAAAAATGTTACAACTGAATATATGAAGAGCAGTGATGTCTAAAAATGTTACAACTGAATATATGAAGAGCAGTGATGTCTAAAAATGTTACAACTGAATATATGAAGAGCAGTGATGTCTAAAAATGTTACAACTGAATATATGAAGAGCAGTGATGTCTAAAAATGTTACAACTGAATATATGAAGAGCAGTGATGTCTAAAAATGTTACAACTGAATATATGAAGAGCAGTGATGTCTAAAAATGTTACAACTGAATATATGAAGAGCAGTGATGTCTAAAAATGTTACAACTGAATATATGAAGAGCAGTGACATCTAAAAATGTTACAACTGAATATATGAAGAGCAGTGATGTCTAAAAATGTTACAACTGAATATATGAAGAGCAGTGATGTCTAAAAATGTTACAACTGAATATATGAAGAGCAGTGATGTCTAAAAATGTTACAACTGAATATATGAAGAGCAGTGACATCTAAAAATGTTACAACTGAATATATGAAGAGCAGTGATGTCTAAAAATGTTACAACTGAATATATGAAGAGCAGTGATGTCTAAAAATGTTACAACTGAATATATGAAGAGCAGTGATGTCTAAAAATGTTACAACTGAATATATGAAGAGCAGTGATGTCTAAAAATGTTACAACTGAATATATGAAGAGCAGTGATGTCTAAAAATGTTACAACTGAATATATGAAGAGCAGTGACATCTAAAAATGTTACAACTGAATATATGAAGAGCAGTGATGTCTAAAAATGTTACAACTGAATATATGAAGAGCAGTGATGTCTAAAAATGTTACAACTGAATATATGAAGAGCAGTGATGTCTAAAAATGTTACAACTGAATATATGAAGAGCAGTGATGTCTAAAAATGTTACAACTGAATATATGAAGAGCAGTGATGTCTAAAAATGTTACAACTGAATATATGAAGAGCAGTGATGTCTAAAAATGTTACAACTGAATATATGAAGAGCAGTGATGTCTAAAAATGTTACAACTGAATATATGAAGAGCAGTGATGTCTAAAAATGTTACAACTGAATATATGAAGAGCAGTGACATCTAAAAATGTTACAACTGAATATATGAAGAGCAGTGATGTCTAAAAATGTTACAACTGAATATATGAAGAGCAGTGATGTCTAAAAATGTTACAACTGAATATATGAAGAGCAGTGACATCTAAAAATGTTACAACTGAATATATGAAGAGCAGTGATGTCTAAAAATGTTACAACTGAATATATGAAGAGCAGTGATGTCTAAAAATGTTACAACTGAATATATGAAGAGCAGTGACATCTAAAAATGTTACAACTGAATATATGAAGAGCAGTGACATCTAAAAATGTTACAACTGAATATATGAAGAGCAGTGATGTCTAAAAATGTTACAACTGAATATATGAAGAGCAGTGATGTCTAAAAATGTTACAACTGAATATATGAAGAGCAGTGATGTCTAAAAATGTTACAACTGAATATATGAAGAGCAGTGACATCTAAAAATGTTACAACTGAATATATGAAGAGCAGTGATGTCTAAAAATGTTACAACTGAATATATGAAGAGCAGTGATGTCTAAAAATGTTACAACTGAATATATGAAGAGCAGTGACATCTAAAAATGTTACAACTGAATATATGAAGAGCAGTGATGTCTAAAAATGTTACAACTGAATATATGAAGAGCAGTGACATCTAAAAATGTTACAACTGAATATATGAAGAGCAGTGATGTCTAAAAATGTTACAACTGAATATATGAAGAGCAGTGACATCTAAAAATGTTACAACTGAATATATGAAGAGCAGTGATGTCTAAAAATGTTACAACTGAATATATGAAGAGCAGTGATGTCTAAAAATGTTACAACTGAATATATGAAGAGCAGTGATGTCTAAAAATGTTACAACTGAATATATGAAGAGCAGTGATGTCTAAAAATGTTACAACTGAATATATGAAGAGCAGTGATGTCTAAAAATGTTACAACTGAATATATGAAGAGCAGTGACATCTAAAAATGTTACAACTGAATATATGAAGAGCAGTGATGTCTAAAAATGTTACAACTGAATATATGAAGAGCAGTGATGTCTAAAAATGTTACAACTGAATATATGAAGAGCAGTGACATCTAAAAATGTTACAACTGAATATATGAAGAGCAGTGATGTCTAAAAATGTTACAACTGAATATATGAAGAGCAGTGACATCTAAAAATGTTACAACTGAATATATGAAGAGCAGTGATGTCTAAAAATGTTACAACTGAATATATGAAGAGCAGTGATGTCTAAAAATGTTACAACTGAATATATGAAGAGCAGTGATGTCTAAAAATGTTACAACTGAATATATGAAGAGCAGTGACATCTAAAAATGTTACAACTGAATATATGAAGAGCAGTGATGTCTAAAAATGTTACAACTGAATATATGAAGAGCAGTGATGTCTAAAAATGTTACAACTGAATATATGAAGAGCAGTGATGTCTAAAAATGTTACAACTGAATATATGAAGAGCAGTGATGTCTAAAAATGTTACAACTGAATATATGAAGAGCAGTGACATCTAAAAATGTTACAACTGAATATATGAAGAGCAGTGATGTCTAAAAATGTTACAACTGAATATATGAAGAGCAGTGACATCTAAAAATGTTACAACTGAATATATGAAGAGCAGTGACATCTAAAAATGTTACAACTGAATATATGAAGAGCAGTGATGTCTAAAAATGTTACAACTGAATATATGAAGAGCAGTGACATCTAAAAATGTTACAACTGAATATATGAAGAGCAGTGATGTCTAAAAATGTTACAACTGAATATATGAAGAGCAGTGATGTCTAAAAATGTTACAACTGAATATATGAAGAGCAGTGATGTCTAAAAATGTTACAACTGAATATATGAAGAGCAGTGATGTCTAAAAATGTTACAACTGAATATATGAAGAGCAGTGATGTCTAAAAATGTTACAACTGAATATATGAAGAGCAGTGACATCTAAAAATGTTACAACTGAATATATGAAGAGCAGTGATGTCTAAAAATGTTACAACTGAATATATGAAGAGCAGTGATGTCTAAAAATGTTACAACTGAATATATGAAGAGCAGTGACATCTAAAAATGTTACAACTGAATATATGAAGAGCAGTGATGTCTAAAAATGTTACAACTGAATATATGAAGAGCAGTGATGTCTAAAAATGTTACAACTGAATATATGAAGAGCAGTGATGTCTAAAAATGTTACAACTGAATATATGAAGAGCAGTGATGTCTAAAAATGTTACAACTGAATATATGAAGAGCAGTGATGTCTAAAAATGTTACAACTGAATATATGAAGAGCAGTGACATCTAAAAATGTTACAACTGAATATATGAAGAGCAGTGACATCTAAAAATGTTACAACTGAATATATGAAGAGCAGTGATGTCTAAAAATGTTACAACTGAATATATGAAGAGCAGTGATGTCTAAAAATGTTACAACTGAATATATGAAGAGCAGTGATGTCTAAAAATGTTACAACTGAATATATGAAGAGCAGTGATGTCTAAAAATGTTACAACTGAATATATGAAGAGCAGTGACATGTCTAAAAATGTTACAACTGAATATATGAAGAGCAGTGATGTCTAAAAATGTTACAACTGAATATATGAAGAGCAGTGACATCTAAAAATGTTACAACTGAATATATGAAGAGCAGTGATGTCTAAAAATGTTACAACTGAATATATGAAGAGCAGTGATGTCTAAAAATGTTACAACTGAATATATGAAGAGCAGTGATGTCTAAAAATGTTACAACTGAATATATGAAGAGCAGTGATGTCTAAAAATGTTACAACTGAATATATGAAGAGCAGTGACATCTAAAAATGTTACAACTGAATATATGAAGAGCAGTGATGTCTAAAAATGTTACAACTGAATATATGAAGAGCAGTGATGTCTAAAAATGTTACAACTGAATATATGAAGAGCAGTGACATCTAAAAATGTTACAACTGAATATATGAAGAGCAGTGATGTCTAAAAATGTTACAACTGAATATATGAAGAGCAGTGACATCTAAAAATGTTACAACTGAATATATGAAGAGCAGTGATGTCTAAAAATGTTACAACTGAATATATGAAGAGCAGTGATGTCTAAAAATGTTACAACTGAATATATGAAGAGCAGTGATGTCTAAAAATGTTACAACTGAATATATGAAGAGCAGTGATGTCTAAAAATGTTACAACTGAATATATGAAGAGCAGTGATGTCTAAAAATGTTACAACTGAATATATGAAGAGCAGTGACATCTAAAAATGTTACAACTGAATATATGAAGAGCAGTGATGTCTAAAAATGTTACAACTGAATATATGAAGAGCAGTGATGTCTAAAAATGTTACAACTGAATATATGAAGAGCAGTGATGTCTAAAAATGTTACAACTGAATATATGAAGAGCAGTGATGTCTAAAAATGTTACAACTGAATATATGAAGAGCAGTGATGTCTAAAAATGTTACAACTGAATATATGAAGAGCAGTGATGTCTAAAAATGTTACAACTGAATATATGAAGAGCAGTGATGTCTAAAAATGTTACAACTGAATATATGAAGAGCAGTGATGTCTAAAAATGTTACAACTGAATATATGAAGAGCAGTGACATCTAAAAATGTTACAACTGAATATATGAAGAGCAGTGACATGTCTAAAAATGTTACAACTGAATATATGAAGAGCAGTGATGTCTAAAAATGTTACAACTGAATATATGAAGAGCAGTGATGTCTAAAAATGTTACAACTGAATATATGAAGAGCAGTGATGTCTAAAAATGTTACAACTGAATATATGAAGAGCAGTGATGTCTAAAAATGTTACAACTGAATATATGAAGAGCAGTGACATCTAAAAATGTTACAACTGAATATATGAAGAGCAGTGATGTCTAAAAATGTTACAACTGAATATATGAAGAGCAGTGATGTCTAAAAATGTTACAACTGAATATATGAAGAGCAGTGATGTCTAAAAATGTTACAACTGAATATATGAAGAGCAGTGACATCTAAAAATGTTACAACTGAATATATGAAGAGCAGTGATGTCTAAAAATGTTACAACTGAATATATGAAGAGCAGTGACATCTAAAAATGTTACAACTGAATATATGAAGAGCAGTGACATCTAAAAATGTTACAACTGAATATATGAAGAGCAGTGATGTCTAAAAATGTTACAACTGAATATATGAAGAGCAGTGATGTCTAAAAATGTTACAACTGAATATATGAAGAGCAGTGATGTCTAAAAATGTTACAACTGAATATATGAAGAGCAGTGATGTCTAAAAATGTTACAACTGAATATATGAAGAGCAGTGATGTCTAAAAATGTTACAACTGAATATATGAAGAGCAGTGACATCTAAAAATGTTACAACTGAATATATGAAGAGCAGTGATGTCTAAAAATGTTACAACTGAATATATGAAGAGCAGTGATGTCTAAAAATGTTACAACTGAATATATGAAGAGCAGTGACATCTAAAAATGTTACAACTGAATATATGAAGAGCAGTGATGTCTAAAAATGTTACAACTGAATATATGAAGAGCAGTGATGTCATCTAAAAATGTTACAACTGAATATATGAAGAGCAGTGATGTCTAAAAATGTTACAACTGAATATATGAAGAGCAGTGATGTCTAAAAATGTTACAACTGAATATATGAAGAGCAGTGATGTCTAAAAATGTTACAACTGAATATATGAAGAGCAGTGATGTCTAAAAATGTTACAACTGAATATATGAAGAGCAGTGATGTCTAAAAATGTTACAACTGAATATATGAAGAGCAGTGACATCTAAAAATGTTACAACTGAATATATGAAGAGCAGTGATGTCTAAAAATGTTACAACTGAATATATGAAGAGCAGTGATGTCTAAAAATGTTACAACTGAATATATGAAGAGCAGTGATGTCTAAAAATGTTACAACTGAATATATGAAGAGCAGTGATGTCTAAAAATGTTACAACTGAATATATGAAGAGCAGTGATGTCTAAAAATGTTACAACTGAATATATGAAGAGCAGTGATGTCTAAAAATGTTACAACTGAATATATGAAGAGCAGTGATGTCTAAAAATGTTACAACTGAATATATGAAGAGCAGTGACATCTAAAAATGTTACAACTGAATATATGAAGAGCAGTGATGTCTAAAAATGTTACAACTGAATATATGAAGAGCAGTGATGTCTAAAAATGTTACAACTGAATATATGAAGAGCAGTGATGTCTAAAAATGTTACAACTGAATATATGAAGAGCAGTGATGTCTAAAAATGTTACAACTGAATATATGAAGAGCAGTGATGTCTAAAAATGTTACAACTGAATATATGAAGAGCAGTGACATCTAAAAATGTTACAACTGAATATATGAAGAGCAGTGATGTCTAAAAATGTTACAACTGAATATATGAAGAGCAGTGATGTCTAAAAATGTTACAACTGAATATATGAAGAGCAGTGATGTCTAAAAATGTTACAACTGAATATATGAAGAGCAGTGACATCTAAAAATGTTACAACTGAATATATGAAGAGCAGTGATGTCTAAAAATGTTACAACTGAATATATGAAGAGCAGTGATGTCTAAAAATGTTACAACTGAATATATGAAGAGCAGTGATGTCTAAAAATGTTACAACTGAATATATGAAGAGCAGTGATGTCTAAAAATGTTACAACTGAATATATGAAGAGCAGTGATGTCTAAAAATGTTACAACTGAATATATGAAGAGCAGTGATGTCTAAAAATGTTACAACTGAATATATGAAGAGCAGTGACATCTAAAAATGTTACAACTGAATATATGAAGAGCAGTGATGTCTAAAAATGTTACAACTGAATATATGAAGAGCAGTGATGTCTAAAAATGTTACAACTGAATATATGAAGAGCAGTGATGTCTAAAAATGTTACAACTGAATATATGAAGAGCAGTGATGTCTAAAAATGTTACAACTGAATATATGAAGAGCAGTGACATCTAAAAATGTTACAACTGAATATATGAAGAGCAGTGACATCTAAAAATGTTACAACTGAATATATGAAGAGCAGTGATGTCTAAAAATGTTACAACTGAATATATGAAGAGCAGTGACATCTAAAAATGTTACAACTGAATATATGAAGAGCAGTGATGTCTAAAAATGTTACAACTGAATATATGAAGAGCAGTGATGTCTAAAAATGTTACAACTGAATATATGAAGAGCAGTGATGTCTAAAAATGTTACAACTGAATATATGAAGAGCAGTGATGTCTAAAAATGTTACAACTGAATATATGAAGAGCAGTGACATCTAAAAATGTTACAACTGAATATATGAAGAGCAGTGATGTCTAAAAATGTTACAACTGAATATATGAAGAGCAGTGATGTCTAAAAATGTTACAACTGAATATATGAAGAGCAGTGATGTCTAAAAATGTTACAACTGAATATATGAAGAGCAGTGACATCTAAAAATGTTACAACTGAATATATGAAGAGCAGTGATGTCTAAAAATGTTACAACTGAATATATGAAGAGCAGTGATGTCTAAAAATGTTACAACTGAATATATGAAGAGCAGTGACATCTAAAAATGTTACAACTGAATATATGAAGAGCAGTGATGTCTAAAAATGTTACAACTGAATATATGAAGAGCAGTGATGTCTAAAAATGTTACAACTGAATATATGAAGAGCAGTGACATCTAAAAATGTTACAACTGAATATATGAAGAGCAGTGATGTCTAAAAATGTTACAACTGAATATATGAAGAGCAGTGATGTCTAAAAATGTTACAACTGAATATATGAAGAGCAGTGATGTCTAAAAATGTTACAACTGAATATATGAAGAGCAGTGATGTCTAAAAATGTTACAACTGAATATATGAAGAGCAGTGATGTCTAAAAATGTTACAACTGAATATATGAAGAGCAGTGATGTCTAAAAATGTTACAACTGACCCCGGGATTCAAGAAGCTCGGCGCAAGGCCGGCGTAAGGTCTGCGCCGGCGGTGCAGTGAATAGCCGGTGCAGTAGCGCCATATGCATATTAATGAGAGTGCACCGCAACCACAGACACGTGCGTAGTGTACGTGAGCGAGCCCAGGTAGGATGCGTCTGGAGGCATGTCTAAGCCGGCATGAGGTGAGCAACCTAATGTGCTGACAGCCACGGTCCACCCATAATAGTAATGGCAGCAGCCAGGTCCCGTGCAGAATGAAAAGCACGAGTATGCAGCATAGTACCCGCCCCAAATAAACGGAGAAGCAAATACAAGCCACGAAGGCTTGGCGGTACCCATCCAAGGAGCAAAGGATACGATATGACCGCTTGTCCCGCAATGCACCGCCAGTGGTTACACTCAGAGAAGGTGTACAGCAGCATGTCAGCCACCGACCGACATAGGAGCAGCGACTAAAGTCACCACCTGTCCCACTTTGTGGGCAGTCTCTATGGGGCAGTTGTGTCCCGAAAAACGACAAAATGGCAAATGTGCTAAGATTGTAGGACATAATGATATCCCGTATTTAATGTAATGGTAGCATGAATTGGTTATTTCTGTAACTGAAATACCTAAATGTCACAAGAAACAGAATACAAGCAAATGCCACAACAATAAGCTTTTACTTAGGCAAACAAGGAAGTTCTATGCTATATAGTGACCGCAGGTATGTGTCGCCTGTAAAGTCAGATGTGAGTCCCGGAAATATCCCAGCTTGGAAACTGGAAAGGTGGCAACCCCAGTAGCGACATGGGCATGGTCACCAGGGTTACCAGCTGTCCTAATGTGCCATGGACAGTCCCTGATTGGACAGTTGTGTCCCTGCAACAATCAGAAAATGGAAAATGACCTCAGATCCCCTGCCAAAATATTCCCTAATATACATGTCATAGTTGTATAGAACATATACATTTATATCTGAAACACATACACGGCATAAGAGAATGAGTAAGGAACCCAAATGCTTACTG
>NC_056731.1:1616289306-1616291806 GCF_019279795.1 Protopterus annectens
GGAGTAGGAGCTCTACGTGGGGGTCTTATATTCTTTGCCCCTCTAAGAAACTGCTTGAACAAAGGATGCGAAAACAAAGGTGGGTCACAATCATAGTGAGCTGAAATTGCTGCAGCATGAATCTTTATGGAAGAGAAGGACAAACCTTTGTCCAATAATTCAGTAAGATATTGAAGAGCCACACTCAAATTAGGCTCTGAAATCTCCAAATTCTTTGCTGTGCTCCAAAATAAAAATCTCTTCCATTGTTCATGCGTACACTCTCCTAGTACTAGGCCTTCTAGCTTCCATAATCACATTTAAAACTTGTTGAGGAAGCTGAGACCTGCTGTGCTTCAACACAGAATATGCCAAGCTGTGAGATGAAGAGATTGAAGCTTGACATTGAGCAGATGACCGTCCTTCTGAGATAACAGATGAGGAATCAGAGGTAAAGGCCATGGAGGCTTCTTTACAAGACTCCTTAGAAGTGGGTACCAGTGTTGCCGAGGCCAATCTGGAGCTATCAAAATCATCCTTGGCCTGTCTTGTCTGACCTTTAATAATACCTTTGGAAGAAGAGGCAGAGGTGGAAAGGCATAGACATGAAGGTTTTTCCAACTGAAAGACAGAGCATCCACTTTCCAAGCTGTGTGATGAAACCCCTTTGTGCAATACTTTGGCAGCTGGTGGTTTAGTGGAGAAGCGAACAGATCTATGTCTGGAGTTCCCCATGACACTGTCAATTTCTGAAATACATGAAGATCCAGTTTCCACTCGTGGGGATCCATGATTTGTCTGCTTAATACATCTGCTAGGGAGTTCTGTGCTCCTGGCAGAAACCTTGCCTGAAGAGTCAGTTGCAGGCTTAACGCAGTCTCCCATAAAATCATTGCTTGCCTGCATAGAGGATAAGAATGTGTTGCCCGTTGCTTGTTGATGTACCACATGACAGTTGTGTTGTCTGTTAGAATCAACACCTGCCCTGGAAGAAGTAACTCTTGAACGCCATCAATGCAAACTGGACTGCTAACATCTCCTTCATGTTGATATGTAGATGCTGTAGTCTGGCAGGCCACTTGTCTTGTATCCACTTTCCATTTAGATGAGCTCCCCAAGCAGTGTCCGAGGCATCTGTCGTTAAAATCTGACTCGCCTCTGGCGGGTCACAGAGAGTCCCTTGTTTAGGTGACATTCCTGAGCCCACCACAAGAATTCCTTTTGAAGGCAAGGTATTATGTGAATGACAGTGTCGAAATCTTGGCAGTGCTGTGTCCATACATTTTGAGATACCATTGCAGCTTCCTCATATGCAGTTTGGCATTGGGAAGCACCAGAATACAAGATGCCATGAACCCTAATGCTTGAAGGACTGTCCTTGCAGTCAGCACGGACTGATGAGATAGTTGATGGAAGTAAAGTGACAGACTCTCTTGTTTGTCCGGGGTTAAAAGGCCATCTGGGCTGCTGTATTCAGTCTCACACCCAGAAAGCACATGTCTTGAGAGGGTACTAGACTGGACTTTATTTCGTTCACAGAATACCCTAGGCATCTTAGCACTGCTATGACATATTCCAGATGCTGTAGAAGGTCTTCCTTTTCTTGAGCCAGAATCAGGCAGTCGTCCAAGTAAGGATAGATTTGAATGCCTTGAAGCCTGAAGTAAGCTATCACTGGAGCCAGAACCTTTGTGAATACTCTGGGCAGTAGATAAGCCAAAGGGCAATGCAGAGAACTGATAATGAAAATCTCCAGTTCGAAATCGCAGATACTTTCTGCAACTTAGCCTTATAGGCACATGAAGGTAGGCTTCCTTGAGATCCAAAGTTACCATCCAGTGATCCTTGCCCAGCAGAGGTAACAGTTGCTGTAACGTCAACATCTTGAACTTGGGAATGTCCAGATAAGTGTTGAGGATAGATAAATCCAAAATTGGTCTCCACGTGTTCCCCTTCTTTGGGACTAGGAACAGGCGAGAATAAAATCCGAAGCCCCTTTCTGATACAGGGACTGGCTGAATGGCCCCTATCTGGAGTAACTGAGAAACTTGCTTGTGAGCCTCTTGTCTTTGTGGAGGAGGAACATCTGGCATGCCCTTGAAAGGGGGCATTGTGTGGAAATAAAATCTGTAACCGTGATGAATGATATCCAGCACCCATCTGTCTTGAGTGATTAAATCCCAATTTTCTTTGAAAAGAGACAATCTTCCTCCCAAAGGAGCTGCCAGACGAGAGTCCACTGGCAGCTGAAAAGGCAGGTCATTGGTTCTGTTTACGAAAGGACTGACCCCTGCCCTCACCAGAAGTCTGAGCAGGTGAACTGTCTGATCTAGGCCTAAACGAACCTTGAGCCCTGCCCCTACCACGTCTAGACCTACCCCTAGACTGGGAACCAGAAGCAGGATATGTCCACCCCTTAGCAGGCCAATTTCTACTAAACTTAGGAGGCTGCACCTGCAAAAAATCTTTAACAGTCTGCATAGACTTAGCTTTGTCCTCCATTTTCTTTAAAACTGCTTCC
>NC_056731.1:1616296806-1616400770 GCF_019279795.1 Protopterus annectens
AAAACAAAGTTGAGGTCCCAAGTTGGGGTAGGTGCTCTACGGGGCGGTCTTGTGTTTTTAGCCCCTCTGAGGTATGGTTTGAGCAAAGGATTAGAAAAAAATTGGTGGATCCATGTTGTAATGAGCAGAAATGGCTGAGGCGTGGATCTTGATGGATGAGAAGGAGAGGCCCTTGTCCAGCATCTCAGTTAAATATTGAAGTATCTGAGGAATGTCTGGGACAAGCGGGTCAAGGCTGTGCGCCTGGTTCCAGGCACAGAATCTCTTCCATTTATCTGAGTAGGCTTTCCTGGTGCTAGGCCTCCTGGCCTCCAGAATGACATCCATAACAGCTTTGGAGAGAGGCATTGCTTGTTTGACTAAGGAATTTTCCATGCAGCTAGGTTTAAAGTCTTTAGCTGGCTGTGAAGTATCTGACTGTTGTCAGGGTGGTTCTTGTGCTAAGTTCTTTAAGATTGGGTAGCAGTGCTGGCGTGGCCAGTCTGGTGCAATCAGGATCATCTTTGGCTCTTCTTGCCTGGCTTTTATGAGTACCTTTGGAAGGAGAGGTAAAGGAGGGAAAGCGTATACTTGCAGGTTTTTCCAGCTGAATGAGAGGGCATCAACTTTCCATGCTTGTGGATGGTAACTCCTTGTGCGAATTTCTGTAACTGGCAGTTCATTGGGGATGCAAACAGATCTATGTCCGGGCGCCACCATTTTTGTGTTATCATTCTGAATATTTGTGGATTCAATTCCCATTCGTGAGGATCCATGATGTTTCTGCTTAGGTCATCTGCCAGTGTGTTTTTCTCTCCTGGCAGGAATTGTGCTTGTAGATGAACTTGGTAGTCTAGAGCTGTGTTCCACAAGGTCATGGCTTGTCTGCAAAGGGGGTAGGAGTGTGTGCCCCCTTGCTTGTTTATGTACCACATAACTGTGGAGTTGTCGGTCTTTAGTAGTAGTTGTCCTGGATGCAGCAGGTCCTTGAAAGCTATAAGTGCATTTTGTACAGCTAGCATCTCTTTTTGATTGATGTGAAGATGCCTTTGCTCTGTGGGCCACTTGCCCTGAATACATTTTCCTGCCATGTGTGCTCCCCAGGCGTAATCCGATGCATCTGTTGTCAGTGTTTGCCTGGCTGTGGGTTGAGTGAAAGGCTGTCCCTTGTTGAGGTGACAAGCTTGAGCCCACCATCGAAACTCCTGTTGAAGGCAAGGAATAAGTGGTATAACTGTTTCCAAACTTTTGACAGTGTTGAGACCATACACTCTTTAGGTACCATTGTAGTTTCCTCATATGCAGTCTGGCATATGGAATTAGTAGTATGCAAGATGCCATGTAGCCCAAGGCCTGCAGAATTTTTCTTGCAGGGAGTTGGGTCTTTGTTGCCATCAATTGAAAGTATTGAGTCAGTTGTCCTTGCTTGTCTGGCGTGAGATAAGCCATCTGGGTCGTTGTGTTCAAGCTGGCACCCAGGAATATTATCTGTTGTGAGGGCACTAGTTTTGATTTCTTTTCGTTTACTGTGTACCCCAGGCAACTTAATAACTTTTTTACTAATGCCAGATGCTTTAGAAGAATGGCCTTGCTCTCTGCTTGAATCAGGCAGTCGTCCAGGTATGGATAAATTTGAACTCCTTTTTGCCTGCAAAATGCAATTACTGGTGCCAGGCACTTTGTGAAGACCCTGGGCACAGTAGATAAGCCAAAGGGCAGTGCAGAGAATTGATAGTGCATTGAACCAGCTAGATATCTGACGTATCTTCTGCAGTTTTGTCTGATAGGGACATGCAGGTATGCCTCCTTGAGGTCCAAAGTCATGAGCCAAGCTTCCTT
Source organism: Protopterus annectens (assembly GCF_019279795.1). Classification (NCBI taxonomy): domain Eukaryota; kingdom Metazoa; phylum Chordata; order Ceratodontiformes; family Protopteridae; genus Protopterus; species Protopterus annectens. The sequence continues at coordinate 1,616,298,625 of NC_056731.1, forward strand.
GCCCAGCATGGGAAGAAGCTGCTGTAGTGTCAACATTTTGAATTTCGAACATCCAGGTAAGTGTTTAGAGAAGAAAGATCCAGAATGGGTCTCCAGGCTTTGTCCTTTCTGGGAACCGGAAAGAGTCTCAAGTAAAACCCTTGTCCTTGCTCCTGTGGCGGTACCTTTTGAATAGCTCTCATGTCCATGAGTGCTGTAATTTGTTTTTGAGCCTCTGCCCATTGATTTGGTGGCAGGTTTGGCATTCCTTTTAACTTTGGCAGAGTGTGAAAGTGGAACCTGTAACCTTGAGATACAATGTTGAGAACTCATTTGTCTTTGGTGATGCAATGCCAATTGTGATAGAAAAGTGCCAGTTTTCCTCCCAACGGGGCTGCCAAGAGACAGCTGTTTGGCAGCTGTAGTGGGAAGTCATTGAGTCTGTTTTTTATAAGGTTGTGGCCTGTCTTCCCCTTCTTTTTGGCCTGGTGTACTCCATTGTCGAGGCCTGTAAGGACCTTGTGCTTGACCTCTACCTCTTGGAAGTCTGTATCTGCCCCTTTGAGGTCTGTCTGTGACTGGAAAGGACCAATTCTTTGTTGGCCAATTTCTGCTAAAACGAGGAGGCTGAACCTGTAAGAAATTCTTCACTGTTTGCATAGATTTTGCCTTATCCTCCATCTTCTTTAATACCTCCTCTGCCTTAACTCCGAACAACACATCCCGCTGCAAAGGTGCATCCAATAATTTTGCCTTAACATGATCTAGTAAAGTATGTTCTTTTAACCAAGCATGCCTTCTAATGACAAAGCCTGTAACTGCTGCTCTACAGGAGGCCTCTAAGGAATCAAACCCACATTGCAAAGTATGTTTTTTCACTTGTTCAGCTGCATGCAATAAATTCTGCATTTCTTTAAAATTAGGAGGATGTGACTCTGAATGCATTTTTTGGTTCAATTGAGACATCAAAAATTGCTGATATTTTAGCATGTGAAACTGGCAATTTAAGGCTCTCATTGCTAAAGTTGCAGACATACATACTTTCTTTCCCCATCTGTTTAATGCTCTGGAATCTGTCAGTAGGAACTGGTTTTTTTGCTGATGGGGACTTAATCCCTTTGGGTCCCGGAGAAATAGTTTCAGGGTCAGCAACAGGGCTTTTATACAGAAATTTGTGAGAGTCAGGGACTCTGTAATATCTATCAGGTTTAACTGGGGCTGGCGGTAAGGAGTCAGGGTTTAAGCTGGATTCAGTGTACACATCATCCACAATATCTAACACTGGCGGAATAGCAAGGGGTCTGTGTTGAGGCAACAAAAGGAAGTCTCTGAGCCTTTCCTTGGATTCTGAGTAATCTTGGCCTTCCCAATGGAAATGCTCCCTCATGGTATGTAAGGTCTCCCCAAAGGAATAGTCCCCAGGCGGAGAGGCTGATGGAATTGATTCCTCAGAATCAGAATCCTCATAAGGGGTAAAGAATATCCTAGGTGTGAGGATGAATCTGAAGAAATGGACACTTGGTCGGAAGATTCATAGTCTGCATCCTATCTGGGCCTATTATCAGAAGGGGGATGGGTCCCTTGATCAGGGGGATTAGGTCTTCGGCCATTTTGAGCATTTGTTTCTTAGGCATGGAAGCCTGCCCTGGAGAATGCTGTATCTGTTTCTCTGTTTTTAAGGGGGCCTTAGACTTAGCAGAAGGTTTAATGGTAAACTGGGTAGGTTGAAAACACCCTCTGAGGCTGTGGATTGCTCATCTACTATGGTTCCCTCTGAAGGGTTAGTTTCGGTTGGCTGAAAACCTAGAGCGTCCGAAGGCCCAGCCAGCTCCACGTGGGAGTCGGAGGCGGTCTGTAGTAGCGGTCGTCAGGGGCTGCGTAGGCACCTTGCTGAAAACCGGAGAACCGGCAACTGGCCTAGAAGAGGCCTCGTTGTCAGTTTTGGGCCTCGGATGCCTGTCCTCGTCTTTGCGCTTTTTAGGTATTCCGGTCTTTGGAAGTTCCGACGGCATGGTGTAATTGAATTTTCTGCCAAAATAATGTCGGGCAAAATCAAACCGACGTTTAATAGTGCGATTGTTAAACCTAACACAAAACCAACAACCAATGACGTCGTGGTCTGGGCCTAGGCATGGAATACAATAGGAGTGGAAATCCTTATGAGGTATTTGCTTCCCACAAGAAATACAGTTATTAACTTTTACTGACATCAGTCTGAGGCAAGAAAAAGTTTCCCCAACGGGGTACTTAGCTTTGTAGAAGACTTCGGTTCTGGATTCGGAATGAAAATCTCAGGAGTCGGCCGACCGGCACTTGCGAACTGCTTCTGCTTCAGGCACCACGCGGCAAGAAAGACTGAAGAAAATGGTGTCGGCTGCATCTTATATACCCCTGTCGCACTGACATCAGGGAGGAGGTGACAGCAACTGACGCCGGACCAAGACTTTGGAACTCAGGCCGACTGCGGAACCGCCTGACGGCAGGATAACCCAAGTGTAATGACTGCAGCAGTGTAACACGATGAACATCTTCACCAAAGCCAACTATACCCTCTTAGGAGAAGGTATAAATGCATTCCAAGTCCCACCACCAGTTGGAAGTGATAACTATACCAAAGCCCTGTACAATCACTTGTATAAACGTATAGACTAGGCTGTTCCAGAGCGAACTAAAGCCAGAGACCCAAGTAAAAACATGCCACCCTAGTGGACATCCAGCATCAACAAACTTTACAACAAATGCAAAAAAGGTGCTAAGAAAACTAAGGCAAAGCCCCACCAATGGAAAAGCACCCTCCTTAGTTTCAATAGGCAAATACAGCATATCAAATCCTCTCAGGGTAATTTTGAGAAGTTAGCAATCACAGCCAAGGATAACCATAAGGTGTACATAGCCTAACAAGTAGGACTCGAGCATGTGTCGAACTAGTGACTAACGGTATCGCACACACTGATCCAGCAGAGACAGCAAACCTGTTAAGAGGACAGACTAGGTGAAAACTTTACTGACTTATTCACTTCAAACTTTTCACAAACTTTGTCCTCACCCCCCCCCCAATCCTACATATCCAAAGAGCAGGTCATTAAAACTTTGTCCAAGGCAAAAAAAGAGTCTCTATGGGACCAGATGGCAACCCAGGCTGTCTTCTAAACAAACTAATACACGAACTAGCATCACTATTAAGTACCCTATTCAATCACAACTTAACCACAAGCTTTTTCCCTGTGGAATGGAGAACAGCAACAGCTATTCCCCTCCACAAAGGCAACTTAGCAACAGACCAAAGGAATTATTCACCTATAAGTCTGACTAGCCTCATCTGTAAAACCATGGAATGTATCATTATGGACTTCAAAAATAAAGACATAAATGACTTCCAAACTGTGGATCTGACCCAATTTGGCTTCGTCAAGGGCAGATCCTGCCTGTTAAACTTGGTGGATTTCTTCAAAACTGTAATCAGGGCCACTGACAAGGGCTAATCTGCACAAACACCATACTTCGACTTGGCAAAGGCCTTTGACACAAATCAAACACTCAGGCATAAGTGATAAACTTAGCAAACTGAATGTAAACCCCTTTGTTGTAAGATGGTTTGCCAACTGGCTCACAAACTGGTCAAACACACTATCAAAGTGGGTGACTCCACATCAACCAGCAGACTTGTCACCAGCGGGGTGCTACAAAGGTCAGTGCTGGGTACCCTACTGTTTGGTATACACGTCTCAGAAGTTCATGGCTGTGGCTGACCAAGTTTGTGGATGACTGCAAGCTGGGTTCAATTACTGAACCCCTAATTGATGTCAAAATAATTCAGGAGGGTCTTAAGCAGATCAAAGACTGATATCTTATTCAGGGTCTCAAACTAAATGCAGAGAAATGCATCATCATTCCCTTAGGTAAAAACAATGTCCCTTCACACTATCACATTCGCAACAATACCCTATGTACCTACGAAGTGTTAAGACATCTGGGATCACAAGTAGACTGAGACCTTAACTTTCATCACCATGTGTCTACTGTATTAAGGAAGGCTTTCTACATAACACACGTGATTAGCAGAGGTGTCCTCTAGAGCAAAGGAGGTTATAACCCCCCTATACTCGTCATTAATCAGGCCCATAATTGAGTATAAATAGAAGTTATGTACTCACCATAACGTTCCATCTGAGTAGATACTTCATTTGTCTGCAACCTGTGGGGTCTCGGATCCGATCCGGCAGCTTTCCAAGCTCCAAGATCCGAGCTCCTCCCCCCTACCCATAATCCCCTAGTACCAACCACATTACCTCAGATCGTTTTTTTTGCCTCACCAACTCGAGACAGAAACCATCTCCAAATGATCAGAAAAAAATTCCCGAGGTTCGGGGGATGGCAGGGGGGGTCGGTTGCAGACAAATGAAGTATCTACTCAGATGGAACGTTATGGTGAGTACATAACTTCTATATCTGAAGTAGTTACTTCATTTGATCTGCAACCTGTGGGACAGAGTCCCCAGCTAACCTATAAGAACCTGGGTGGTCCTTACGGAAGGATATTCCGAAGCACCGCGGAGCCAAAAGAAGCCCTACTCCTGGAAATGATATCCAGTTTGTAATGAGAAATGAAGGTATGAGATGAGGACCAGGTAGCTGCTGAACAGATATCGTCTACTGGAACCCTACACCAAAAGGCTGTTGAGGTAGCTACAGATCTTGTGGAATGAGCACGGACGCCAACCGGAGCTGGCTTCCCAGATGAAGTGTATCCCAGTATAATGCACTGACAGATCCAATTTGCTACAGTCACTTTAGCAATTGCCTTGCCCATGGCTGATTTTGCATAAGAAACAAACAACTGGTCCGACTTGCGAAACTCTCTAGTCCTGTGCAAGTAAAAACACAGTTGTCTGTGTACATCCAATTTGTGCAACGTATATTCTCCTTTGTTGTGAAAATTTGGGAAAAATACAGGAAGATTTATTGATTGATTAATGTTTGATTCTGTAGCCACCTTAGGCAAGAAAGACTGGTTAGTCCTGAGGGACACTCTGTCTTTGTGAAAAATAAGGTACGGAGGTTTGATACACAGAGCTTGTAATTCTGAAACTCTCTTGGCTGAAGTAATAGCCACTAAGAAAGCGGTTTTCCAAGACAAGAACTTTAACGGAACCGAGGCCGCAGGCTCAAAAGGTGGTCTCATTAAGGCTTGTAAGACCAGAGTGAGATCCCACGGGGGAACCACAGTCTTGACAGGTGGTTTCAACAGAAAAACGCCTCTTAAGAAGGTTTTGCACAACTTAGTAGATGCTAAGGAGCCTATGCCGTCCCCCACGTGAAAATGGGAGATGGTCGCCAACTGCACTTTGACTGTGGAGGCACTTGCTCCCTGTCTAAAAAGCAGGGAAAGGAAGTCTAGAATAGTCGGAATAGGGACAGTAAAGGGGTCCAATTCTTTCTCTTTGGCCCAGATGGAAAGACATTTCCATTTACTGTTGTAAAGTTTCCTGGTAGATAGTTTATGAGCCACCACCAGAATGGCCTTAACGGGGGATGAGATACCGGGAGTCCTAGCCATTAATGGTACTGGATCAACCAAGCAGCAAGTTTGAGATTGACCAGGTTTGGGGTATGGCATCTCGCTGGGTGCGAGATTAGGTCTGGACTGGGATCCAGAATCCATGGGGGAGCCACACTGTGAGACCGCAGAAAGGGGAACCAGATCTGTTGAGGCCAGAATGGGGCTATGAGGATAACTTTGCTCACCAACCGCCAGGCTTTCTGGATGAATTTCATCACAAGTGGGAGGGGGGGATAAGCATAAAGGAGTCTGGGTGGCCAAGCATGGACTAGAGCGTCTCTGGGGGTCTCCCCTCTGGGGGGGAACTATCGCAAAGTACTCGCTGCATTTTGTGTTTAAAGGAGAAGTGAAAAGGTCGCAGCGAGGCTGACCCCATTTGTGGAAGACCTGCTTCGCAACAGATGGATTCAGAGACCACTCGTATGGAGTGAGGAACACTCGACTTAGCTTGTCCACTAATATGTTGGACCGCCCCGGAATGTGCGTTGCTATCAGAAAGCAGTTGGTGGAAATCGCCCATTCCCACACTCTCATGGCTTCTCGACACAGAGGATAAGATCTGGTCCTCCTTGTTTGTTTATATACCAGACTACTGACATGTTGTCCATCTGGATTGCAATAGTCCCTATGGGAAGAAGGTCGTGGAGAGCTTGCAAAGCCAAAAGCACCGCCCTCATCTCTAGGACATTGATATGTAATGCGGTCTCTAGGGGAGTCCATGTGCCTTGAACTGATCTGCCTGAACAATGCCCCCCCACCCGAGGCAAGAAGCGTCCGTGGTCAACGTGGCTTTGGCCGGAGGAATCACAAAGGGTCTCCCTTCTCTGAGTCCCTGCGCCTGTAACCACCACAGAAGGGAGTCCCTGCACACCCTGCTCAGGGGGATTGGCATGCATAATGGGTGGATCGACAGGGACCATTGGACTTGAAGGGTCCATTGTAATATGCGCATTCACAGACGAGCATGAAGAGACCGATCGCTGCTGACATAGACCCCAGTGCCCTCAGGACTAACTCCGCTGGAGGAGCAGGGCTCCGAAGAAGGGCTAATACCTGGAATGACAAGCTGTTCAGCCTGACTGACGTTAGAACAACTTTGGAGATTTGTGTATCTAACCTGGCCCCTATGAATTCTAGGGCTTGAGTGGGGCACAGGCAGGATTTCTGCTCATTTACTGAGATGCCTAGGTTGTGGGCCAGAGACGGAGCATAATCTCTCGCCGCACAGAGCTGATGCCTGTTGGTCGTGGTGAGGAGCCAGTCGTCTAGGTAAGGGAAGACCTGAATGCCCTGGAGTCTCAGGTGGGCTGCAACCACTGCCATGAACTTGGGGAACACTCTGGGGGCTGAGGTGAGGCTGAATGGAAGAACCCTGAACTGATAATGACTGGCTCCGAGCCGGAAGCGGAGAAACCTCCTGGATTGTGTGTCCATTAATATGTGGCAATACGCATCCCTGAGGTCTAGCGAGCACATCCCGTCGTTCTCCCACAGCAGGGGGAGAATTGATTGTAGAGTGACCATCCGGAACTTTTCCTTGGGTATGAACAGGTTCAGGGCGGAAAGGTCTAAGATGGGTCTGATGTCCCCCGTTTTCTTTGGCACCAAAAAGAACCTGGAGTAATAACCCAATCCGGACTGGTCTGGGGGGATGGGCTGGATGGCTCTTTTTCTTAGCAGCTTTGAAATCTCCAAAGCCACTGCCTCCCTCTGATCGGGTGGGACATCGGGGAGGTGGCTGGGTTTGGGGGGAAGGTTTATGAATGGAATGGAGTAACCTCTGGATATGATCCAAAGCACCCATTGATCTGTTGTAAGGGACTCCCAGTTTGACAGGTGCTCCGACAATCGCCCCCGACTGCCTCCAGAGAGGGACAGTCGGGCAAGCCCTAAGGGCTGTTGCACGGGTCTGTCCGAGAAAGGTTCTCTAGACCCGAAATTGCGCGGCCCCCCCTCTGCCTCTGGGCCGGCATCCACCTTGTCCTCCTCTGCCTCTGGAGGACGAGTGGTCCGCAGCATGATGGGATTGCTGAGACTTACGGAACCACAGCTTCTTTTGTCCCCTCTGATTCCTGGAGAAGGATCTTTGGGGATTAGAGAAGCGGACTCCGACGGCAGACGGCGTCTTCCCGTCCTTTTCGCTTTGGACCAGTGTGGCGCGAACAGTTTTGCCAAACAAGGCAGAACCGTCAAAAGGGGCGTTCGCGAAGGACGCCTTGAAGGGGTCCGTGAAGTCGCACAGACGGAGCCAGGAGAGATGTCGCAAGATGACCCCGGCTCCGCTAGCTCTAGCGGCTCCCTCCGTTGCATGGGAGAGAAGCCGCATAGATGTATTGGAGATGGATTTTAGAGTGGCCATTCGAGTCTCAAAAACCTTTTTGTCTGGCACCGACATGGACTCTGGGGGGGCTGCAGCGTATTCCTTAATCAAGTCTCGCTGTAGCCTAATGGTATGTGCCATATAGTTCAGCGCCCTTATGGAAAAGGTCGCTAAAGCAAACATCCGCTTCCCAATCCGGTCAAACGCTCGAGATTCCTTATCCGGCGGGTGAACCGAAGAACTCTCCTGCGCAAGTTCTTTCTTGGTGGCCGCTGCCACCAACATAGCATCAACGGGGGTTCCTTTGGCCCAAGACGGTCTATCTGTGGGTGGGCTGAGGACTTTATCGGGGCGCCTTGGAATTAGCTCCACGGTGTCGGGCTCCTTCCAAGCCCTGGTGGCAATTAAGTCCACAAGGGGGTCGGCCAGAGGCGACACCTAGGATGTAGATGGGCCTGCCTCAAAGGCCTCCAGGAACACGGACTCATCAAGGGAGGGCTTTTGGGCTGACCACCCCCCTCTAATACGCAACATTTCCATGATGTCTCCCAAGGAGACATCTTCAGGGGGTGACCTTGGGGAACCCTCCGTATCATCTAAGTCCGTGTCTGTGGTAATGGACTCGGGGGAGTCCAGGTGCCTCCTTTTGCACCGATGTTTCCGAGGGGCCTCCTTGGTGGGACTGTCCGAAGAGGGCTCATCCACGGGTTGTTGTTCCTCCACGGGAACTAGCTGGAGGGCTTGGGCAGGCTGTCCAGGTGGACAGATGATGGAAGACAGACCCTCATACAGTGGGGGGTACGGGTGGATCCGAAGCCCGGGTCGGGGATCTGGAGGACCTCGACAGTACCCTCTCCACTACCTCAAAAGCCGAAGGAGAGCCACTCTCACCAGCCTATGAGAGCAATCTCCTCGGATCCGAGGAAGGGATCGGGGTCGGAGCCGATGCAGCCGGCACCGAGGTAGAGGTGTGCTCCGACGCCAACAGCGCCGAAGACACAGAAACTCCCTCGGATCTGATGCTCAGCCCTCGGCCCAGAGAGCTTGGGTCCGACAAGCTCGAAGGTATGGTCGGCGTCGAAGAAACAACCGCTATCGGCGCCGACAATTCCCCGGGTCCGAAAGGGCCTGGATCCGATGACTCCGAGACCCGAAAACGAGTCGGAGAAGGAGTGATCGGGGCAAATATGGGGGCTGCACTCCCCCCCAGAGGGTGGGGGGAGGCAAGAGCATCCCCATCTGCATTTGGGTCTGTAAGAACCGACGCATCATCCGATCCGTATCTGCTTCGGAGATGCTTCAGGTCGACCTAGATGAAGTAGTAGAGGCAGGCCGGGAGGGCCGCCTCGAAAATCTCGAGGGAGACCTATCCTCCTCCTCCGGCAAAAAACAGGGCGAACGGCGCCGAGAGGAGGGGGATCCGGAGACCCTCGAGGGGGATTTTAGTAGTTTTGCTGGCGGAGCCGAAGGATGAGATTCGGCCCGCCTTTTGTGGGACTTATGTCCATCCTTATTCCTTGTGCCTCTTCTCTCTAAGGGAAGAGGCACTAGTTTCCCCAGAGCTCAAACCCGATGAGGGAGGTTGAGTCCCGGGTAGAGCTAAGGGGATAGACGGCGCCGAAGCTGCTGAAGCAGCTGGAGCCCGAACGGGAGAGGAAGAAGAAGCCGACTCCTGGGGGAGCTTTCCCGCCAGGATCAGCTTGTTCTTCCTATCCCGGAGTGCCCGGGGGTTAAAGGCCGCACAGATTTGGCAGGCCTCTGACAAATGGGCTGCCCCCAGGCACAAAACGCACTGAGTGTGGCCATCAGCTGGAGAAAGCTTGTGGCCACACTCAGTACATTTAGAGAAAATGGCCTTAGGCCCTTCTGACATCATTCACACACACACACCCAAACACTAGGAGGGGGAGGGGAGTGAAGATAAAACTAGTTATAAATTTAACAAAAGTGACCAAAAAACTAGCACAAGAGCAGAAAAAGGGGAACTAACACACACACACACGACAACTTTGAGTGAAAAATTGGTTTAAAAACCAGCAATGATCTCACCCAGCTAGGAGCTCTTCACAAGGAAGTTTCTTTAGCCGCGGCAAAAAACGATCCGAGGTAATGTGGTTGGTACTAGGAGATTATGGGTAGGGGAGGAGCTAGGAGCTCGGATCTTGGAGCTTGGAAAGCTGCCGGATCGGATCCGAGGTCGGATCCGACACCCTACAGGTTGCAGATCAAATGAAGTAACTACTTCAGATCTCCCCTTTCAGCATGTACCATACAAAGCACCTGCAGTAATTGTAGAGACCTCAGAGGTTTCTAACTAAGAAGATTCCAACACGTGCCTTCCACACACCGACTAAAGTACCTGTCACTATTCTTTGCATTGTATATGCTTCTTAGAGGAGACTTACGCCTGGCTTACAGAGCAATCTCTGACCCAAACCTCATGAATTTGTTGCACATCCATAAATCAAATGTGACTAGAGCTGCCTGCAACTTGAACAAGACGTGGAGTGACAGATTTTTCTCCCAACAACTGCTGCATCTTTGGAATAGGGTGCCAATTCATGTGAAGCAGAGCACCTCTATGACACTGTTCAAAATTAAACTGGACAAGTGGGTGGGGCACAAATTCTCAACAGGGATAGGGAGCGCAACACTCCTGGACATGGGCAGTAATTACTAAATAGAATCCTGGGTATTGACTAGAGTATCTCTGGTTTTACATTGAGATGAAATGGGTAGGCTTGAAATGACCTCCAGGTCGATAGCCTAGTAACCGCCTATGATCCTGACTAATTTTGTAACTCAAAAAAAATGTCCGTGACTGCTGTACAACACTTCACAGTACTCGGATATCCTGTCCTGTGTCTGGCAAATATAAAATCTACAAGCAGGACTATTTTCTCTTAATTATCCCACCAGTTGTGTCCTTGGAATTCTGAGTTCCTTATTTGTCTTGCTACAGGCTTCAAATGTAAAGCAAATAACGGGAAAGAGGACATCCCTATGCCCATTTTCCTTTTCAAACTTAATTTGCCTGATAGTACCTCTCCCATCTTTATTCTAGCCTATGACTGTTCATCTAGTCTCAATATTAACTCTATTATTTTAGTGACATTTTTAAATACTCGATGTGATACGCAGAGTGTACTCTCCGATACTAACTTCTGCCCCACAGGTCCTGGTTGTTGCTGAAAAGGGTCCGTCAACCAGTCCACTTGCCTGGCTGCACAATTGTAATAAATAAAAACAGAGGTGAGAATTCCAGTAGTACAGGTGACAGACTGAACCAGAGATGGACAGGGCTGCATTAATTCAGGGCAAACACCCTCAGGTCTACATGGGGCTAATGTGGGTTTCAAAAGACATTCACTCCCTCTCCACTGATTCTACAATTATTATTTTCTAGGCTTATCAATTTCCTGATGTCTGTGTTTCTCCTTAAATTAGTTTATCCTTCCAACCTTGCTCATGAAGGTTCTTTGGCCAGGGGAGAGATGGACGTTCTATGCACCAGTGGAAAAAGCTTGTTGTACTCCTAAAAGGCCCACAATTATACACAATTAAGCAAGTTCTTTTTTTTTCTTATGTCTGACACTGCTCACAGGAAGGGACTTTGTGATATCCTTTCAGGGAAATTTTAACTCTTATAGGCACATTTTTTTTTTGAGAGGGAACATCACTGACCACTCAAAACAATTAAACAGTCAAAAATACCCAAGTTGCAAAATGGAAATAGAAAACAGCCTAAAATACAGTACTCCGTGCTGGACAAAGGAGCATGGGAGGAAGTCGAACTCTTGAAAACAGTGCTCGTACATTACTGATGGGAAAAACTAAAGATGGTGTAGGTTGGTCTTCAGCAAAAGGATGTGATCACCTCTGTTATGGGGATGTCCGACTGCTCTAACAGTCAGGTTGGAAGGAATGGCTTACTACCATGACTAGGAATTATACTGCAACAGTGATCCTCAAGGTGAACATCTGCCTAATGCTTCAAAGCCTAGTTTAGAGGAATGTGGTTACTTCTTCTGCTGAAGTATGTTAATCTCAAAACCAGATTAACCCAACAATGTGAAAGGTAACAGTTTTGAAAAAAATTCAAGCCAAAACTGCTAGTCATATAAGGGCTATAAACCCAATTACCTGAGACTGTGTGGACAAAGGTTATGTAGTACCTTGAGATTCTTTCTAAGTCAGAGTCTTCCTGAAGCCTGCTGATGTGCCTGGAAACTAGCCTATGACCTAACCTTCTCTTCGGCTTGGAAGTCTGCTTCATGTTTGTTTGTCTTTCGGCTTTTTCCCAGTAAGGGGTCGCCACAGTGGAACTCCAGTTCGCTAATGATTGGCAGTAGATTTTTACGAAATGCCAGTTCGACACCCAAACTTCAATGAAGGCATACCCATTTACACACGCATGTCTTTCAAATGCTACCCAACTGCGGGGAGGACATGCAGACTCCACACAGAAGGCACTCCCAAGCCAAGCCGAGAATCGAATGGGAGAACCTCTTGCTGTGAGGTAACAACGCTACCGCCGTACCACCACGGCATCAAGTCTGCTTCACTTTTATAAACCCCCCTTTTTTTTGTCAGTGCTGCATGGCCACCTTTTTTAAATGTCTTGCATAAATGGTGAAGGAAACCCACTATCCTTGAAGATAAAGACACAACCTCCTTAACTTACCTGTAGAATAAATTAGGAATACAGAAGGAAGTGTTCTGCATCTTCTGAACTTCAGCAGGAAAACCTGACATGCAACCACACAGTCATTACCCTATGGATGGAAAGATAAAAACTAACCAGCTAGTTGAAATGATCCTGGAGAATATCATATAATGCAGTGCAGTCATATTTTTATTTCCAGGAAAGAAGTTGAAGTGTTGCATGTCTTTGTTTAAGGTCTTGAAATACTTCACTTTTATGTGATGACATCAAAAACTGTTGTAATTTAACAATCAAAGCCGAATGGCAAATCAATTTTATGCCTTTGCTTTTCAATTAAAACATGTAACAATGATACTATGTTGTCTATAATAAAGCAACAAACAAAACACAAAAAAAGAGGATCCATAAATTTTATTCTTACATTCCATAATCCCTCTATACAAGAACCTTTGATGAAAGAAATTCCACAAAGGCAGCAGTGAAGTTTCAGAAACGCTTTACAGTATTTAGTCCCCAGCCACTCCAACTCCCCACCCTCCCATATAATCACAGTGTAAATCATATTTTCCTCTGTCATCTTTGGCTGGGTTAGGCCAAGTTACTGACTAAATAGTTACAGTGATGTGGTAATCTGTTAAAGGCTTGGACTATTATAAATACAATATAGGAATGTTTACACTTTATCAGTTAAGAACCTCTGGGACATGACAATTTGCCATTTAATAAATTTTGTTTTAATAGACAAATGAAAAAATCTACAAAAATGTAGCTAGTATTATTACACAACATACACATTTTCAGCTTTACACAAAACCAAAGTTCTTGGTCTTAATAGCAAGTAGTAATTTTTGTTTTAGAATCTGTTTAGAAGAATACAGTGGGACATAAAGACGAGATATACAAGTATTCGCAGTAGGCAAGTGCTGGTCATCTGGTGGTCTTATAGTAATAGACGGCATAGGCTGAAATCCTTCTTCGCTAGCAGGTAATGATGGACTTGATGTCCAGAAGTACACCTAAAAAATCATAAGCAAAGTTAAAAAAAAATAATGGTTTCAAATGCTCATTACAACTATAACTTCAGTTAAATGGCCCACAAAACCACCTGCATCAAACTTCGGTTGAAACTGTAAAACTAAATGGATATTTATTTTGCATAAAACACTGAAACAGCAAATAGGTTACTAACCAAACTATTAATGATGTTTTTCAGATGTGATGCACCTTGAAATGAAAAAAACTCCATTTCACTATACGCGTTTCACATACAAGGTAGAAAGGTTTCATAAACAAGCACTAATTATTATAGAAATACCTTTAAGAGGGACTTCTGGAGAAAGATTATTCTTTGAAAATTTAACCTGGCCTAATTAAATAAAATAGAAACTCAGCATCCTTGTTGAGACATGTAATTATTGTTCATGTCAAACTCTTGAACCAGAATTAAGGGTAGGCCAGGATAAGTACCCGAGTACCCATTTTCTGACCTCCAGTTGGACGAAGTCTTAAAAGCAGAAGCAAGAACATTCCAAAGGAGGTTAATTTCCTCATAAGTCTGTAAATGTAAATTACATACTCAAAGATAAAGAAATCCAAGTAGCATCAAGGGCCCTGAAGAAGGAAACCATTGTTAATTAAATGTAGACTCGAACTCCCATTTAAAGATTTTCACAAAAGATTATACCTCTAATCAGAATGTACAATTGTATGAGTATAATCATCATAACAAATCTTCAAATTACACTGCCAGTGTTGCAAGGAATTCAAAATATGAATGGAAAAAATAGCTGTAGGAAGATGTCAGCTCTGTGTTTTCATCACTCAGACATCTCTGTGGTGCTATAAGACAATGCACTGTATGTGCAAAAAAGTCAGTACAACAACAAATACACCCGCTGAATCCTAAATGAACTCCAAACTGAACTGCATAAAACACATTAATGTAAATGTAATAGTCAAAATTAATCCAACATACAACAGTTCATCTTCAAAGAACTGGCCACACATTAAGAAGTAAACAGTCTGTACTACAAACCACATGATACCCAGAAAATTTCTGTGGTGCTTTGTGAAACTACGCACTCTCTTCAGTCACTCAAAGCAACTTGAGTAGTTACAGCTAGGTCTTCATGCAGTTTTGGTTGTTCTGGAAGCGTAAATGATCACTCTGATGATGTCATCATATTTAGACAAACATGAGAATATGTAAACTCATTAAGATGATCAGGGACAGTTGACTGATTTTTTTTTTTTTTTTTTGGCCAACAAACATCTTTATTAAATTTTCACATATAACATAGGCACAATCTTACATTTATATAAATGAAAAACAAACATGACACCATTTTACTTGCAAACATTATACATCACAGATACCAATGAAACAACTGTGGTTGCAAACATTATACATCACTTATAATCTATCCAATCAATGTCAGTTAAACATTACATGGCTTATTCAAATCCTGCCCTGCATATATTGTTCCCACAATTTTCATTTTTCCTATGTAGTTTTCTCCCTCCCTTTTCTAAAGATTCCAATTCCAGTTGTTTTATCTCTGTTACTATATTCACTACTTCTAGTAAAGTTGGTCTAGACTCTGATGTTCATTTTCTAGTAATTGCTTTTTTTGGCAGCCACCATAATTACACTCAGTAAGGCTTTACTATGTCTAGGCAATTCCGATTCTGTATCATAACTCAAAAAAATCATCTCCCCAGTCAATCCAATCTGTTCACCCAGCATTTTCAACAGAGTAGGTTTGCAAGGAATCCTTAAAGTCTGCCAGCTCATTACATTCCCAAAAAATATGTTCCCAGCCACCTCTTTCTTGCCCATCACACCTCAGACATTTGCTATCCACCTGAGGAAAAATTATTTGGAGTCTACTTGGGGTATAAAAATATATATGTAAACATTATGTAATACCTATGTAAACACTTCCAGGCAAAGATCCTAAATCTTCTAGACTTTGTTGCATATTTGGGAGATGTACATATATCCACTCATTGTCTCCTTGTGAATTGCTTATCCAGTCTCTCTTCCCATTCCTTTCTGAGCTCCTCTGACTGATTCTTATAATTATCATGCAATATTTTATATGCTTTACTAATTATTCCTTTTTTAACAGCAGCTTCTGTTCTAGATTCTATTAAAAACTCTACCAGTGCAGGTCTTTCACTCAGGAGCCCCCTATTTCTTTCTCTTTGCCTATATTCTGACATCAATCCTTGATAGGGAAGGCAATCTCTAACCTGCAGTTAAATTCTTGGCCTCTTCCCTTTCTAGTTATTGGCTCCCAATACCTTGGTTCCTTTGCCAGTTTTCTCAAAATAAATTCCAGCCCCCTCTTGCCTATTATCTGTATCCCTGACCACAGTCATCTCTACTGGCAAAATCTTCCTCCATTCTCATGCTGGTTTGGTTCTTAGAACACTCCCTGCTATTTAATGAATATAATACTCTATGATTTTTGATGTTCGCCTTAAGATCTGCATCCAAAATCCCAATATTTCATTATTTCTTGAGCTTCCTCCCTGTATCAGCATTATTCCTTTCCATTTTGAATTATAGCTTTCTGCTTGTGCTATGTACTGTGCTGCTCTAAATACCCCCTCAAATTGGGTAATCCTAGCCCGCCTTGTTCTATTGGAAGAATCAACTTATCCCACTTGACCACTTGCTCTCTTCCCTTCCCAGATAAAATCCTTCAACTCTCATTTTAATTGCTATCCACAGCTTCTCCTCTGGCTGATAAAAATATGCCTGACCTGTGTACAAGACTAAAGGGACTAAAAACATTTTAATGGCTTGTATCTTAGTATCCATATCCATACAATAAAGCTTCCAGTTTCTCAATTTTTGTATTATCTTCTGTTTAGTCTCTTTCCAAATACCCTTAGCTGCCACAACAGAGTCATTTCTAATCCATACTCATAAATACTTAATTTTATCATGTCCCCATAAATATGGATACTGTTGGACCAATTCGTGTGTGGGTACATAATTTACCGCTATTGCCTTTGTTTTAGCTTCATTAATTTTTTATCCTGAGAAGATCTGAAACTGTCTTAAAATGTTCCACAACACTGTAATCTCCCTTTCTGGTTTTGTCATGTATAATATAATATCATCTGCAAATACAGCAAGCTTTTCCTACCATACCTATTACATCCTTGAATTTCTGAGTCCCTTACTTTCTTTGCCAATGATTCTAAATATAATACAAACAACAAAGGGGAAAGCGGATGACCCTGCCTGGTTCCTCTACTCAAGCAGAAATTATCGGAGAGGAGCCCACCCACTTTAATTTGTGCCTCTGATCCTTCATATATTCTTCTAATCAACCTTATAATTGTATCAGGGAAAGCAAATGCTTCCACTGACCTGCTCATGAAGTCCCAGTCTACTCTGCCAAATGCTTTCACGGCATTAAGACCCCCAATAAAAGTGGTATCTTCTTACATTCTGCGTCCATATGAATCATCAATGTTCTGCTAATATTGTCAAATGTTTGCCTCCCCTCCACAAAACCACATTGATCCATATCTATCAATTTTGGGATCACTTTTGCCATTCTTTTAGACATTATGGACAAAACACTTTACAATCATGGTTTAATATTGAAAAGAACCTGTATGAAGCTGGATCTGATGGATCTTTACCCTCTTTAGATATTACCGTTACCACCATCTTCTTCCAGGATGCTGATACTTCTCCTCCTCCTCCTAAAATATTGTTAAAGGAAACCTTCCAGATCTTTATCATTTTTCCCTTCTAACTTCCAAACTTCCACAGGAATACCATCTATTCCTGGGGACTTTCCTGTAGATTTGGTTATACATAGCCATTTTTATCTCATCCCTTCCTATCCTAACCGTTAGTAATTGCGCCTCACCTACCTCTAACCTTGGCATATTTAAGTCTTCCATAAACATTTCCATTTGTACCTTTTCTTGATTTCCATATTTCTCTGCTTTATATAAACTATTATAAAGTTTCTGAAATATTTTTTCTACAGGGTCTCTTGTTTTCTTCCTTGTTATAGGCTCTGCTTTCTGTTGCCTGAGTTGTTGTGCTAAAAGTTTCTGTGCTCTAGAATTATCAAAAAAACAGTTGCTTAACATCAAACTTTCTAAACTTGTGCATACTATCAAGGTAATCCCTTATTTTCTGTTTAGTATTCTGCAGTTGCTCCTTTTCTTGTTCTGAGAGATTCCCTCTATTTTGCAATACTTCAACATTTGCCAATCCCTCTAAACAATTATTGTTACAGTTTAACCAGATCTCCCTTTATTTCTACCCTAGTTTTTAACTCCACTTTCATTTTATCCCACTCCCTAGCTATGTTTTCAGAAGAAAATTCTATCTTCTCTAGTAGCTCCTGAATTAATTCCAAAACCCATTCCTTGAATTCCTCCCTATTCAACCGAAAGGTGGGAAAGCACCAGTGTCTCATTTTTATTTCATTATCTTGCATTTTTATTTTAGTTACTATTGGCTCATGATCTGAAACAGTTATTGGGTCAGTTACAAGACCTTCAATTAAATGCATGTTCCTGTCAGATATAAAATCTATCTAGCCTAGCCCAGTTCTTGTATCTTGATAATATGTAAATTCACTCTGGATTCCTAGTACTGGATTCACCTCTTCCATGCCATTTTCATAAATTTCTTCGAAAAATCAAACCTCATTTGATATATTTCCCCTTCTAGGCCTCCCAGACACATCTTCTCTGTTGCAAACCAAATTACAGTCTTCACCTTTAAGTAATATTCCCTGCTGAAAGCTGATTATTTCTCCCAGAATTTTCTTAAGTCTCATAATAGCAGCTTTAGGGGGGGATGTAAATGCATGCCAGTGTAATCCTCCTTCCTAGCCAGTAGCCCCTTAGTACTATGCATCTTCAATTATCTTTTTTTTTCTCTTCTATCACTATTAGAGCTCCTCTTGCAATTAATATGTCCTCCTCTTTTCCTTTACCACAGATATTCTGCTGAATAACCATCCTGAAAACCTTTCTTTATCAAATTCACATGTTCAGTTCTTTCCAGGTGGGTCTGCCGCAGCACAGTTATTCACACTCTACATTTTAATACATTTCACTACTCTTTTTTATATTTATCTGTAAAACCATTCAGACTGAAAGACATTACAAAAAGCATTTTCTTATATAGTTATTATCACCACCTTTTATGTATAACTGCCTTTTTGTTAAATGTCTAGTTCCAACTTTTATGTTACATGTATATACTGTTTGGCGGGTTGGTCTTTTATACAGTTGTTTCTTGTCATTGCCATTTGCACCTATGCCACATCTTGTACAACTTTTTGTTTTTTAAAAGCCCTCAAACAGAACAAAATGGCAAAAAACCTTCCTAAAACCTATTAAAAAGAAGTTATGTACTCACCACAACATTCCATCTGAGTAGTTGTACTTCATTTGTCTTCAACCTGTGGGTTCCAGATTCGAATCGGATCCGACACATTTTCCAGCTATTGATCCAAGCTCCCAGCTCCTCCTCTTACCCATAATGCCCCATCTCCTTCCTCCCTTCAAAGCGAGTTTACTGCTAATGTAACACATTCCCGACCTAACAAGACCCCATCCTTACTGGCAGCCTGAAAAGCCTAAATTCCCAGGTTGACCATGACCAGTTCTGGAGTATTCATACTAGAAAATGGTCAGTACCAAAGTGACAAGGTAGGGGGAAGGAGGGGGTAAGGGTGAAGACAAATGAGTACATAACCTCTTTATCTGAAGTAGTTGACTTAATTTTATCTTCAATCTGTGGGACAGAGTACCCAGCTACCAAACACCTTGGTGGCCCTCATGGAAGGATATTCTGGAGCACCGCAGAGCCAAAGAATGCCCTCTTCCTATCCAACTTGTAATGCAAAATGAAGGTATGAGATGAGGACCATGTAGCTGCAGAACAAATATCATCCAGTGACACTCTAGATCCAAAAGCCGCTGAAGTAGTCATAGACCTGGTAGAATGCACTTTTACCTGATCCAGAGGGGAAATTCCTCTAGAAGAATATGCTCGAATAATGCACTGGGAAATCCAACGAGCAATTGTCACTTTAGAAATGGGTTTCCCTCGGAAAGGTCTTGAGTAAGAAACAAACAACTGATCTGATTTATGAAATGCTTTAGTCCTGTGCAAGTAAAAGCTCAATTGCCTATGAATATCCAACAAGTGTAATTTATATTTCCCTTTATTTTGAAAATTTGGTAAAAACACTAGTAGATTAACAGCTTGGTTAATATTTGCATCCGATGCTACTTTGGGAAGGAAGGAAGGGTTAGTGGGCAAGGAAACTCCATCTTTATGAAATATCATATATGGAGCCTTGATGGATAGAGCCTGATGTTTCGACACTCTCTTGGCAAAAGTAATGACCACCAAAAAAGCAGTCTTCCACGACAGATACTGTAAATCTACCAAAGCTGCTGGTTCAAAAGGTGGGGCAACTAATGCCTGGAGCACAAAGGTAAGGTCTCGGGGGCAGTGGGATCCTTAACTACAGGTCTAGGTAGACAGGTACCTTTAAGGAAGGACTTGCAAAGTTTTGAAGAGGCTAAAGAAGATGTGTTTTCCCCCACATATAAATTATAAATGGCAGCCAAATTCCCACCAGAAACTCTTGTACTGCAGACACTGGAGCTGTAAAAGGATCCAAGGCATGCTGTGAGGACCATATAGAGAAATGTTTCCATTTGCTATGAGACACCTTTCTGGTGGAAGACCTGTGAGCCGCCACCAAAATATCCTTAACCAGAGAAGATAAACCAGGTGTCCTAACAATCATAGGAACTGGAGCAGCCAAGCAGTGAGCTTCAGACTGTGCAGGTCTGGATGAGGAGCAATATCCAGAACTGGACCAATGTCCATGGTGGAACTAGTGGATAAGACCATAAGGAGGGAAACCAGACTTGGCAAGGCCAGAATGGGGCGATAAGGATCACAGTGCTCCCCAGCCTGTGAGCTTTCTGAAGAAACTTTGACATGAGAGGTAATGGAGGATAAGCATAAAGAAGTCCGGGAGGCCAAGCATGAATTAGTGCTTCTCTGGGGGCTTCGCCCTGAGGGGGGAATCAGAGCAAAGAACTCAGTGCATTTTATGTTGGAAGGAGATGGAAAGAGATCACAGCAAGGATGACCTCACTTTTGAAAGATCTGTTTCACTACTGAAGGATTCAGAGACCACCTTGTAAGGCATCAGGATAGATCTGCTGAGCCTGTCCGCTATAATGTTGGACCGTCATGGAATGTGAGTTGTCAGCAGAAAACAGCTGGTGGAGATCGCCCATTCCCACACTCTCATGGCTTTGCGACAGAGGGGATAAGATCTGGTTCCCCCTTGTTTGGTGATATACCAGGCCACTGACATATTGTCTGAACTGCGATCGCTCCTAGAGGAAGATGAGCATGAAGGGCCTGCAACACAAGAAGAACCACCCTCATCTCAAGGACTTTGATATGCAAATTGGCCTTGGATGAGGACCATGTGCTTTGGACTGTCCTTCCTGAGCAATGCCATCCCCACTCTAGCTGGGAGGCTTTCGTGCTCACCGGGGCTTTGGAAATGCCTGGAAAAAAAGGACGTCCCTTCAGCAGGTCCGAGGACTGAATCCACAACCAAAGAGAGTCCTTGCACACTTGGGAGATTTGAATGGGATAAAACAAAGGTATATCTAACAATGACCACTGAACCGCGAGGGTCCACTGGAGAATTCGCATATGAAGGCATGCCAAAGGTAACAGGTTGATCGTGGTCGCCACAGACCCCAATGCTCTTACAACTGCTTCTGCCGTTGGAACCTGGACCTGAAGGACATACAGGACATGCATTTTCAAACTGCGTATCCTGTCTGGAGTGAGGAAACCTTACATATGAACAGTGGTTAACCGAGCTCCGATGAAGTCTAGAATCTGAACTGGGGCCAGTAAAGATTTGTATTGGTTTATGGTGATGCCCAGTTTGTTTGTTAGGTGAAAAAAGCAGTCCCTGGCCTGACAAAGTCGATGCTTGGAAGGGGCAGCAAAGAGCCATTCATCCATATAAGGGAAGACCTGAATACCCTGAAGCCTCAGGTGAGCTGCTACTACCACCATCACCTTGGTAAACACCCTGGGGGCTGTGGTGAGACAAAAGGGAAGGGCTGTGAACTGATAATGATTGGCTCCTAGCTGGAAGCAGAGGAATCTCCAAGACCGCCTGTCCATCTTGATGTGGTAGTACGCATCCTGGAGATGTATAGAGCACATCCAATCGTTCAGGCTGCAGATAGAGCAGGATGGATAGAAGAGTGACCATCCGGAATTCCGTTTTGGTTACTAACAGGTTCAAGGTGGACAAATCCAGCATAGGTCTGAGGTCCCACGTTTTCTTTGAAACTAAAAAGAACCTGGAGTAAATGCCTGATCCGGATTGGTCTGGGGGGACAGGTTGGATGACCAGTTTGATTAGCAGCTTTTTAATTTCTAATGCTGCCTCCTCACTTTGCGCGGGTAGGATGTCTGGGAGATGTTTCTTCGGTTGTGATGGTTCTTTGAATGGGATGAAATATCCTCTGGATATAATTTGCAACACCCAGCGATTTCTTGTAATGGACTCCCATGCTGTTGGGTGTAGCGACATGTGACCCCAACTAACTCCAGAGACGAGAAGTTGGGCAACCCTTCAGGGCTGCTGCCCAGGTTTCTCCGAGAAGGGTTCTCGGGACCCAAAGTTTCTAGGACCCCCTCTGCCTCAAGGGCGGCATCTGTCATAAACCCCTCTGCCTCTGGGGGAAGTTAAGTCCTGAGTGTCCCGGGAAAATGCCTGAGACTTCCGGAACCACATATTCTTTGTCCCTTGTTGATTCCTGGAAAAGGATCGTTGAGGGGAGGAGAAGTGGATTTCGATGGCAGACAGTTTCTTCCCATCCTTCTCACTCTGGACCAGAATCTCTTAAACAGATTTCCCATGGAAGAACCATACTAAGGGGAATTTGTAAATGACGCCTTAAAGGGTTCTGAGAATTGACAAAGCCGGAGCCAGGCATGCCGCCTAATGGCAATGCCCGTCCCGGAAGCCCTTGCGGCTCCCTCCATAGCGTGGGAGAGCAGGCGCATGGATGTATTTGAAACTGGTTCAAGAGAGGCCATTCGTGTGGAGAACTTCCTTTTGTCCTCCGCCAACATGGACTCCAGGGTCGACTCAGCGACTTCCTTGACCAAGTCTCGCTGTAATTGAATGACATGTGCCATGTAGTTCAGCGCCCTTACAGAGAAGGTCACTCAAGCATACACCCACTTCCCAAAATGGTCCATCACCCTTGATTCACAATCAGGAAGGTAAACAGTGGAGTTCTCCTGCGTGAGCTCCTTCTTGGTGGTGGCTGCCACAACCATAGCATCCACTGGGAACCCCTTATTCCAGCACATCCTGTCTGATGGAGGATGCAAGACCTTTTCCGGGCGCTTTGGGACAGGCTCCATGGTGTCCGGTTCCTTCCATGCCCTAGATGTTATAAGATCCACTAAAGGATCCGTAGAAGGGGACACCCAAGAGGTAAATGGGCCCTGTGCTGAATGCCTCCAGGAACACTGGCTCGTCCATGGTCAGTTTTGGGACAGATCACCCCCCCCGGCGGAGTTCCATGATGTCTCCAAAGGAGACATTCTCAGGGGGTGACCTTGAGGAACATTCCCCCTCCTCCAAGTCAATGTCTTTGGTGAGGGACTTGGGTGGAGAGTCCAAGTGCCTCCTCTTACACGTCTGTTTGTGAGGGACCACCTCAGTGGGACTCTCTGGAGAGGACTCGCAAACTTCCTGTTGTGGGGATCCTCCTGAGGCAGGACAGTCATGGGCTGTCCCTGAGAGGGCAAGACTGTCGGGACCGCACCCAAAGCTGTGGGGGTCTAGATGGTGTCGGAGGATGTGAAGGTCAATGGTCTCAAAAACAAGAGAACCTTCTCCACCACTTCAAAGGCTGAAGGGGAACAAACCTCCTGGGAGATACCAGTGGGGCCCATCACCCTCTGACCCGACAGGTGAGTCAGAGCAGAGATGCAGACAGGGATACCGCGCTCCAATACTCAGAGCTGACAACACCACCTTGGATCTAACACAGAGACTACGGCTCCGAGAGCACGGATCAGAACCACTTGGATCCGACACACTCAAGGCAATGGCCAGCATCGAGGTACATGGAACTGTCGGCACTGACCCCTCGACCCAGAGTGTCCTCGGATCCAAGGACTCCGAAACCGATGGTCGGACTGGAGAAGGAGTTGTAAGTGTAAAGAAAGGCTGCAAGCTCTCCCCTCCAGAGGGAGAGGGTGCAGGCAAGACCCCCATCTGGCTTTGAGTGCAGATAAATCTCCACATCATCTTGTCCATCTTTGCTTTGCTCAAGCTTCGGATGGAGTGGGAAGAAGATGCCACCGAAACAGGTCTGGAATGCCAGTGTGTAGAGGACCTAACTGGGGACCGGATAGGGGTTTCCTCCGGCTCAGGGGAGAATCTAGGAGACCATAGCCGAAGAAACCCAGGCCTGGTTGGAGGCCTCACTTTCGGTGGCAGACCTGCCTGAACCGAGCGGTCGGGGACTGCTTTCGCTGCTTATCCTTCTTGGCCTTCTCTCCCTCCCTAGACCTCTTGGCAGGAGTTTGAATCCTAGGGGCCAGGGAGGAGGAAGAAGATGCAGCTGATGAAAGTACTACTGTCCCTGAGGAGGGAAGTAGGCTTTTTAATATTAGTTTGCCCCTCTTGTCCTTCAGTGCACTGGGGATGAACCCAGCACAGATAGGACAAGAGGTCTGAAGATGCACTGCTCCCAAACACACCACACACACACACACACACACACACACACACACACACACACACACACAGAATGTGGCCATCCACTGGGGAAAGCTTATGGCTACACTCTGCATTTTCTAAAACCTGATTTAGGGGCTTCTGACATCCCTAAACAGGCACACTCACAGACGATAGAAAAGACAGAGAAGAAGCGGAAAGAAAAACTTTTTTTGACCAACTGTCACGGGAGGTAAAGAAAGAAAATAGAGATTATAGCAAAGAATTCACAATTTTATTCACAAAAACCCAATTAACGCCAAGAGCTCAGACAATGCTTGTTGCTTCACTAGTGGCAAACAAGATCTGAAGGAAGGAAGGAGATGGGAGGCATTATGGGTAAGGGGAGGAGCTGGGAGCTTGGAAACGTAGCTGGAAAATGCTGCCATCAGATCCGATTCGGATCCGGAACCCACAGGTTGAAGATCAAATTAAGTCAACTACTTCAGATCTTAATATTAACAAACAAAACTATATGCATCTTCAAACATTGAATTTTTTTGCTTCCTAATAAGAACGTAAGTCTAGGAGGATAGCTACACAGACAGGTTAAAGTTAGCCAAAAAAAAAAAGACGCATGGTACAGCATGTGTCATTAGAAGTGCTACTTGATTGAATATATCTTTATAGCTCTCCCAGTTGAGAAAACACTTGAATGCTTTCAGTAAACACTTTCTCTAAACCATTTCTCTTTATCAAATTGTATTCTAGTGACATGCAAATCACACATAAAACTGCGAAGGGTACATTGTTTATCAGAAAAAAGCCTTACAATATTCAATATTATTTTTCATTTACATGCTTTGTAATAAACTTGCTAATGGAGAACGCCTAGAGTTTTAACCCAGCCATTTCCCTATAAAAGCATGGGAAAAAGCACACTGACTTTTCTTTTATCATACTCTTTTAACCAGACCCGTTCTGCTCTCCCTCATCTCCTCCCCTCCACTTTTTTTTCACCATTGCAGTGCCAACATTTCCCAAAACTGAACAAAGAAAATGAGAGAAGGGTGAAAAAGAAAACAAAAACACCTGTTTATAATAGTATCCCTATTGTATTAAAAAAAGAGAGAAAACGTTACTTCAACTCTAATTGGTTTTGTATTATCTTTAAAGCTGTCACACCTGGGAAAACCACTTGTTTTCAGAGAATATTATGTTCTTGCCAATTTCTCTGTTCTTTTTTTTCTTTTCCCTCAGTCAATCCCCTTCCATCACACTGCCTCCACTTTCTATCAGATCGTCTCCATGAAGACCTGCTGCAGAAATGCTTAGTACACACATATGCAATTGCTAGAAAAAAAGCCTCATATTACTCAATATTCTTTTTCATTTACTTGCTCTTTCTTTTAAAACAAAGGTCCCCAATCAGTCATCTCTCCATGCAAGAATGAAAAAAGCACATCAATTTGAACTGTGTCATGCATTTTTAAACAGGCTTCCCTTTTTTTCATTTTTTTTATCACTGCATTGCCTACACTTCTCAAAACTGTATAAGAAAAAGAGAAGAGGGGTGAAAAAGAACACCACCTGTTTACAATCCCCATTACACTTAAAAATTGCATGCAAAGAAAACCATGCACCACAAATACAGTACTATTTAGAAAAGAAGTGTTTTCTTTACTTACGGTTAGTGTTCTTCCCTCTCTACCCCTCCCCACAGCATTTTTCCGAACATTAATCACATGAAGTAGGGCATATACATTAGAGTCCTCTACACATCAAATTTTGAAAAAGTCCAACATTTCCAGATTTTCTTGTTCTGTCATATTTCACAAATATAAATTATTGCATTGTAATCCACCATTAAGTTATTGATTTTATTACTGTTCTTCTCCATCATCCAAATCATGTCTCTGCTTCATTTCCAACATACTCTCTTCTAGTTAACTATTGTGCTCCCTTCCTTCTCTCCAACATTTTATGTTGAAATACTGGAAAAGGTTTCACAGGTACAGTATCTCTGTGGTCTTTATCACCAGAAGAACAAGAAGCAGAATCTCCTCCTGTTTCACAGCTCAGTTTTTCTTGGACAAACTTTTGTATTTCCTCCTCAGCATGCCTTTGTCAAAAAATTAATTTGTCCCACCAGGGAAGAATACCTTGAAGATAGCCGGATACAGCAGTTTGAATCTCATACTTGCGTCTTGACATTTTCTGAATAGTGGAATGAATTTACTTCTCTTTTGCCTGTTGTACAATGAATAATCATTCTCCACAAACACACTGCTGTCTCCCACTTTCAGTATTTTGTCCTTCTTCCACAGTTTTGTCAGAATCAACTCCTTCTGCTGGTAGGATTGCATCCTTATTATTATAAGTCTAGGTTGCCTTCTTATGGCTAGGTTTGTGGCATACACAAGAGGTGCCTGTTCAACTTACAGTTCCTGCTGTGGAATACTAGCCCAGTTGCTTATTTGAGCTTTCATATTAATGCAGTCTGCTCTTTCCAGCTTCTCTGGTACAGCTGAAAATCTCCGGTTTTCCCTACATGCTCTGTCCTCTAATTCTATTATTTTTTGAAACATCTCTTCCTTAGCAGTCTCATATTCAGCCAGCCTTTTCTTCATTTCGACCTCGGACTTTGCAGCTTTATAATCTCATCTGAACATCTGCTTAAAGCTTCTTCCATTGGTTCCATCCATTTGTTGTTAGCGTTGATGTACACTACCACTGTTATGCTTATTTTAACCAGGTTGTCTTATACATTCCTGTAGGTTATTGGAAGTCATGTCTGAAGGTTGCATTACTTTTTGCTGAACAGCTGCAAAACTCTCCCTAGTGAGCGATTCTTCCTCAGTTTTTGTAGCTGATTTTTTTCCAGGTATTCCATGTTTCTTTATTCCTGGCATCCAGGCAGTGTACTTACTAGCCAGTTACTGAACTTTACCATAAACACAAGTCTACTGGCTTTTCTATGCTGAGTTTCTGTTTTCACACTTGGAGAGTTAGAAAAGTACAGTTTTGTACCTACCATAAATGTAGATGTTCGAGTGTTCACCCTGCTGCAGTCATCACACTTGGGTTATCCTGTCGTCAGGCGGTCCCCGCAGTCGGCCGGATTTCCAAAGTCTTGGTCCGACATCGGTTGCTGTCGCCTCATCCCTGACGTCAGTGCTCCAGGGGTACATATATTGCAACCAATGCCATTTTCTTCAGTTTTTCTTGCCCCAGATGTCAGGTGCCCCCAAAAGGGTGATCAGAATTAGTACCAAATGGTGTGAACACTGCACAAACACAAAATCCCTTCAGCTATAAGCAAATACATCAGTAAGGCATAGCAGAGATTTAGCCAGTAGATCAGAGGGGATGGAGGGAGGGTAACCTGGACTGCAGCAGGGTGAACACTCGAACATCTACATTTATGGTAGGTACAAAACTGTACTATGTTCATCATGTTACCCTGCTGCAGTCATCACACTTGGGTTGAATCCCAAAGCTATGGTAGGGGGGAGGTATCATAGAGGGTTAGTGGAGGCAATGAGGCCCTGCAGAACTGCAGTGGCGAAGCCCGCCCTGGACCTAAAGTAAAGAGGTAAGTGATAGTGTTTGGTGAAGGTGTGTACAGAACGCCAAGTTGCAGCTTCTAAAATTTCCTTGGTAGGAACCCCCCTGAGAAAAGCTGTAGAGGTAGCTGTTGCCCTGGTAGAGTGGGATCTAATGGTAGGAGGAACTGGTTTCCCATGATGGGTATAACAGAACTGTATGCAATGGCCTATCCATTTAGAAATGGTTTGCTTGGATATAGCCCTCCCTTGAGAAGCTGTAGCATAGGATACAAAGAGCTGGTCAGTTTTTCTGAAAGCCTTAGTTTTATCCAAGTAGTAACAAAGCTGCCTGTGAATGTCCAAGGAATGCAGGAGTCTCTCACCTTTGTTCTGTGGATTGGGGAAGAAAGTGGGTAGGTGGATGGTTTGATTTAAAGCTACACTGGAAACCACCTTAGGCATGAAGGAAGGATTAGTTCGTAGAGAAACTTTGTCTTGATGAAAAATGAGGAAAGGTTCCACTACCATTAGTGCCTGTAATTCTGAGACTCTCCTAGCAGAAGCTATTGCCAGGAGCAGGGCAGTCTTCCGGGATAGGAACTGAAGGTCTGCAGAGAAAGCTGGTTCAAAGGGAGGTAATTAGAAGTTATGTACTCACCATAACGTTCCATCTGAGTAGGTGACTTCATTCGGATGCAACCTGTGGGTATCGGATCCGACCTCGGATCCGAGCCGGCAATTCAAAAGCTTAGGCTCCGAGCTCCTAGCTCCTCCCTCTTACCCATAACCCCTTGCCACGCCCTGACTGACCTCAGATTGAGTTTGCCTCAAATACTGACCACAGTATACTAAAACAGCATAAATACTCGCTCTATAAAGGTCAGGGGATGGAGGATGGTTGCATCCGAATGAAGTCACCTACTCAGATGGAACGTTATGGTGAGTACATAACTTCTAAATCTGAAGTAGGAAGACTTCATTCGTCTGCAACCTGTGGGACAGAGTCCCTAGCTACCTGAATCTTGGGCGCCATCATGGAAGGATGTTCCGAGCACCGCTGAGCCAAAGGATGCTCTTCCTCTAGAAACAACATCCACCTTGTAATGAGAAATAAAAGTATGAGGCGAGGCCCAAGTAGCTGCCGCAAGCAGATGTCATCCAACGAAACACGGGACTTAAAGGCGGCTGACGAGAAACTGCCCTAGTAGAATGAGCCGTAACCCTCTTAGGAGCAGGTCTGCCTGGTATGCCTGCAATATGCAATTAGCAATCCATTTAGACAGAGTGACTTTAGACACTGCTTTACCCAGAGCAAATTTAGCAAAGGAGACCTAACAGCTGATCTGATTTCCTGTGGCCAGCTGTCCTGTTAATATAAAAACGTAATTGTCTATGAACATCCAATGAATGCAATTTGTATTCCCCTTTGTTTGAATACTTGGGAAAAAAACAGGCAAATTGATTGACTGGTTAATATTGGATTCAGAAGAGACCTTCGGAAGAAAAGATGGATTGGTCCTGAGGCACACCCTATCAGGGAAGAAAGAAAGGTAAGGCGGTTTGACACAAAGAGCCTGAAGCTCAGACACCCTTCTGGCTGAAGTGATAGCTACCAGAAAGACAGTCTTCCAGGAAAGGAATTTTAAATCAGCAGAAGCTGCAGGCTCGAAAGGAGGAGCAGTAAGGGCCTGCAGGACTAAAGACAAATCCCAAGGCGGTACAACCTCCTTGACTGGAGGCCTTAATAAAAAAACTCCCTTGAGAAAGGATTTGCATAATTTCGCTGTCATAAGGGGAGCTGTGTCCTGTCCAATGTGATAATGCGATATAGCCGCCAATTGTACTTTAATCGTGGAAGAACTGGCCCCTTGATGAAAGAGGTCTGTTAAAAATTCTAGCACCGCAGAGATAGGTGCTGAAAAGGGATCCACCGTTCTCTGCCCTGCCCATATAGAGAACCTCTTCCATTTACTCCGATAAACCTGTCTGGTAGAAGGTTTATGAGCAGCCACCAAAATTGCTTTGACCGGTGAAGAGATACCGAGTCCTAATTAAGGTTGGAATTGAGCAGCCAAGCTGTCAACTTCAGGGTCCAGATTGGGAACTGGCATTCCCAGAGGGTGAGAGATGAGATCCAATTGGATCCAGAATCCATGGTGGATTGATTTTGTGAGACCATACGAAGGGGAACCAAGGTTGTCGAGGCCAGAATGGGGCAATGAGAATCATTCTGCTCCCCAAACTGTTGGCTTTCTGCAGAAACCTCTGCATCAGAGGAAGTGGAGGGTAGGCATAAAGGAGACCGGGAGGCCAAGCATGCACCAGAGCATCCTCGAACTCCCCTGGTGGGGAAGTAGAGCGAAGAAATTGTCGATTTGGCGTTTGAGGGAGAAGCAAAAGATCGCAACAGGGTTGCCCCAAACGGCAAAAATCTTCTTCGCTACTTGAAGGTTTAGGGACCACTCGTGTGGAGAAAGGATGGTGCGACTGAGCTTGTCCGCAAGGATGTTGGACTTTCCCGGAATGTGCGTTGCTATCAGAAAGCGCTTGGTGGAAATTGCCCATTCCCAGACTCTCATGGCCTCTCGACAAAGGGGATAAGACCTGGTTCCTCCCTGCTTGTTGATATACCAGACTACGGACATGTTGTCTGTCTGAATCGCAATAGTCCCTGTAGGAAGAACGTGGTGAAGTGCTTGCAACGCTAGGAGCACCGCCCTCATTTCCAGGACATTTATATGCAATGATGTCTCTGTGGGATTCCACGTGCCTTGGACAATCTTTCCCGCAGAATGCCCCCCCCACCCGAGGCAAGAAGCGTCCGCGGGCACTGTGGCTCGGGGAAATGCAGCGCAAAAGGGTCTTCCTGCTAGGGGGCCCGGAGAAAGAAGCCACCACAGAAGGGAGTCCCTGCACGCTCTGCTGACCGCAATCGGAGCGTTTAGAGACGAACAAAGAGGAGACCACTGAACTTGAAGGGTCCATTGAAGAACCCGCATGCATAAGCGGGCATGAATTAGAAGCAGAATAGCTGCCACCATAGAACCTAGGGCCCTCAGGACCGAAGCTGCAGTTGGTGACGGTTGAAGGATCGCTGTCACATGACACCTCAGGCTGACGATACGGTCTGGGGTGAGGAAGGCTCGCATTGATCTGGTGTCTAGTCTTCCTCCTATGAAATCTATAATTTGAGTTGGATTCAGGAAAGATTTCTCCCAGTTGATCGTTATGCCCAGCCTTGGTGCTAGTTGAAGGAAGTAATCCCTGGCTGAGCACAGAAGATGCCTTGATGATGCAGTTAGGAGCCAGTCGCCCAGGTACGGAAAGACCTGTAATCCCTGGAGCCTCAGGTGGGCCGCTACCACCGCTAACACCTTGGTAAACACCCTGGGGCTGAGGTGAGACCAAAAGGGAGGACCCTGAACTGATAGTGACTGGCTCCCAGCCGAAGCGAAGAAACCTCCTGGATCGCCTGTCCATCCGAATGTGGTAGTACGCATCCTTGAGGTCTATGGAACACATCCAGTCGTTCTCCCTCAACAGGGGAGTATAGATTGCAGGGTGACCATCCGAACTTTTGCTTGGTTACTGACAGGTTCAACAGGGAAAGGTCTAAAATTGGTCTTAAGTCCCCGCCTTCTTTGGCACCAAAAGAACCTGGAGTAAAACCCTAATCCGCTTGATCTGGGGACGCGCTGGATGGCTCTTTTCCTAGCAGCTGCTCGATTTCGAGAGCTGCCGCCTCCCTTGGTCGGGTGGAACATCTGGGAGGCTGCGAGATTTGGGGATCTTGATTAGGGGTACTGAATATCCTCTGGATATGAGTCAAGCACCCAACTGTCTGTTGTTATGGACTCCCAAGAAGTCAGGTGCATCGAACCGCCCGACTGCCTCCAGAGACGGACAGCCGGGCAACCCTTCAGGGCTGCTGCGTGGGTCTCTCAGAGAAGGGTTCTCTGGACCCAAAATTGCCAGGAGCCCCTGCCTCTGGCACGACGACCTCCCCGTCCTCCTCTGCCACGGAAGGACTGGTTATCCGGAGCAGGTTGGGACTGCTGCGACTTCGGAACCACATCTTCTTCTGTCCCTTTGGTTCTTAGAGAAGGACCTCTGGGGAGCTGAGAAGCGGACTCGACGGCAGACAGCGTCTTCCCGTCCTTTTCGCCTGGACAAGTGTCTCGAACACTCTTGCCAAATAAGGCAGAACCATCGAAAGGCGCATTCGCCAAGGTCGCCTTAAAGGGCTCAGCAAAATCACAATGGCGGAGCCACGCCTGTCGCCTCATGACAAGGCCTGCTCGCTGGCTCTAGCGGCTCCCTCAGTAGCATGAGACAGCAGCCGCATAGATGTGTTGGATACAGATCTGAGAGTGGCCATTCGGGTGGAATAAACCTGCTTATCCTCACTCGAGATGGACTCGGGGAGATGCAGCGTACTCTTTAATCAGATCTCGCTGCATCCTAATGACATGCGCCATGTAGTTCAGCGCACTCAAGGAGAAGGTCGCTGAACTAAACACTCGCTTCCCAATTCGATCCATCGAACGGGACTCCTTGCCCGGAGGATGGACGGAGGGACTCTCCTGGGCCAATTCCCTCTTTGTGGCCGCAGCCATCATCATGGCATCTACAGGGGGACCCTTACTCCAGTGGGTGCGGTCTGATGGAGGAGAAAGAATGCGGTCCGGGTGTTTTGGGATAGGCTCAATGGTGTCCGGATCCTTCCACGCCCTGATAGATATAAGATCTACCAGGGGGTCAGCAGGAGGGGACACCCAAGAGGTAGAAGGGCCGCCTCGAATGCCTCCAAGAACACAGACTCGTCCGAAGAAGCCTTGGGGCAGACCACCCCCTGATCCTTAACATCTCCATGATGTCTCCAAATGAGACGCCCTCAGGGGTGACCTGGGGAGCCTTCCCTTCATCCAAGTCCGTGTCTTCAGTGACGGACTCAGGGGAGTCCATGTGCCTCCTCTTGCACTTGCGCTTCGAGGTACTTCATCGGGGCTGTCCGAGGAGTACTCTTCAGCAGATGGATGTTCCAAGGGAACCACTTGGGACATCGAGGCGGCTGTCCCTGGGACCGCTGGTGGGGCCTGGCCCAACTGCAATGGAGTGCGGATGGAGCGTGGCAGGACCGGGGTCCGGAGGTCCTCGACAGTGCCCTTTCCATAACGCTGAAAGCCGAGGGGAGCCAGCTTCTCTAAGCCCGAGAGCCGACCCCACTCGGATCCGACGACGGATCGGAGTCGGAGCCGAAACCGCCGGATCCGAGACCAGTGTGCTCCGACCTGGACGGAGCCGAAGACACACCAGCTCCCTCGGATCCGAGGCTCGCCTCGGCTCTGAGAGGTCGGGTCCGGCACCAAGCACTCAAGGGATGGGACGGATCCGAGGTGCGCCGACCAATCGGATCCGACCCACCCCGGATCCAAATCTGCACGGCGAAAACTCCGAACCCGTGGTATGGGTCGGAGAAGGAGCTACGGGCGAAAAGAGGGGTCAAGCCCCTCCCGGTTGGGGGCTAGGAGCACTCCCATTTGCATTTGGGCCTGGATGAATTTCCTCATCATCCGTCCATATCAGCTTCGCCATCGAAAAGTCGATCTGGAGGAGGCCACCAAGCGGACCTAGAGAACCGCCTCGGTGACCTCCTGGAAGGGCTAGCCTCCTCCTCCTCGGGTCCAGGAGAGAACCGAGGGAGTGGAGCCGAGGAGGAGGAAAGCTAGAAGGCACAGGGAAGCCCGCTTAGATGGAGGAGCCGAGCTGGAAGCTTCGCCTCCTCTTGTGGTGCTTCTCCTGTGCCTCTCCTTCTGTCTCTCCCTACTAGAATCCTTCCTCCGGCATTTTAAGGGAGGTTGAGTCCCAGCCGGAGGGGAGAACTGACAGCAACAAGTTGCTAACTGGAGGGCAGAGGTCGAAGCAGTATCTGGGGTAAAAGACCCGCCAGCACTAACTCGACCTCCGTCCTTAAAGCCCGGGGGTTGAACCCTGCACAAATGGTACAACCAGAAGACAGGTGTTCAACCCCAAGATGACATCGAGTGTGGCCATCTGCTGGGGACAGCTTATGGCCACACTCGGTACATTTCGAAAAGACAGCCTTAGGGGCTTCAGACATAACACCTAAGGCCTAAACACACACAGACACACACAAAACTACGAAAAACCCGAGAAATTTAACTAAAGAGGGAGGGAAAGCCTTAACCACACACAACACTAACTATTTTTTAAACAAAAAATGAGAATTTTAACAATTTTCCTGTCAGAAAACCACTTATCTCAAAAACCACGCCAGGAGCTCAAGAATTCCGTTGCTTCTTGAAAAGCGGCAAACGAAATCTGGGGTCAGTCAGGGCGTGGCAAGGGGTTATGGGTAAGAGGGAGGAGCTAGGAGCTCGGAGCCTAAGCTTTTGAATTGCCGGCTCGGATCCGAGGTCGGATCCGATACCCACAGGTTGCAGACGAATGAAGTCTTCCTACTTTCATTTTAATTTCATTTCAGATTGGGGAAGAAAGTGGGTAGGTGGATGGTTTGATTTAAAGCTACACTGGAAACCACCTTAGGCATGAAGGAAGGATTAGTTCGTAGAGAAACTCTGTCTTGATGAAAAATGAGGAAAGGTTCCACTACCATTAGTGCCTGTAATTCTGAGACTCTCCTAGCAGAAGCTATTGCCAGGAGCAGGGCAGTCTTCCGGGATAGGAACTGAAGGTCTGCAGAGAAAGCTGGTTCAAAGGGAGGTAACGTTAGTTTTTCCAGAACAAAGTTGAGGTCCCATGTTGGTGTAGGAGCTCTTCTAGGTGGTCTAATGTTTTTGCCCCTCTGAGGAACTGCCTTAGAAAAGGATTTGAAAATAAAGGTGGATTTGTGTCGTACTGAGCTGAAATAGCTGAAGCATGGATTTTAATTGAGGAAAAGGAAATTCCTTTGTGCAATATCTCAGCTAAATACTGCAGAATGTAAGGCATATGAGGTTGAGTTGTGTCTTGGCCTTTAACTTGGATTCAGGCACAAAACCTTTTCCATTTGTCCGAGTAAGCCTTCCTGGTGCTTGGCCTCCTGGCTTCCAGAATAACACCCAGAACTGCTTGTGAAAGAGGGGCTGGTTGGATGTTTATTTAAGGTTTTGAGCTGGCTGTGTAGAATCTGTTTGTTTTGTTGCGTGAGCAAATGGGGTATTTGAGGCAATATCCATGGTGGGCTGTGAGCCATATTCTTCAATAGCGGGTACCAGTGCTGGCATGGCCAGTCTGGGGCTATGAGGATCAGTCGTGGTTTCTCCTTTTTGACCTTCAAAAGAACCTTTGTGAGAAGAGGTAATGAAGGAAAGGCATATGCTGTCAGGTTTTTCCAACTGAAGGAGAGAGCGTCCACTTTCCAAGTTTGATGGTGGAATATCCTTGTACAAAATTTTGTCAGTTGGTAGTTTTGAGGACTGGCAAACAGGTCTATATTTGGAAGGCCCCATTTTTGAGTTATCATTGAAAATATCTGTGGGTCTAGTTGCCACTCGTGGGGATCTTTGATGTTTCTGCTTAGGTCGTCTGCCAATGTGTTTTTCTGTCCTAGCAGGAATTGAGCTTGTAACTGGACTTGGTAGGCCAGAGCTGTGTTCCATAAGATCATTCCTTGCCTGCAAAGAGGGTAGGAATGTGTGCCCCCTTGTTTGTGTACCACATTACTGTGGTGTTGTCCGTCTTTATTGCAAGTTGTCCTGGATGTAATAGATCCTTGAAGGCTGTCAGAGCTTTCTGTACAGCTAGCATCTCTTTTTGATTTATGTGCAGTTTTCTTTGTTCTGCAGTCCATAGGCCTTGAATGCATTGTCCCTGCCATGTGTGCCCCCCAGGCACAATCTGAAGCATCTGTTGTGATAGTTTGCCTGGTTGGGGTCAAGGTGAAAGGCTGACTCTTGCTGAGCTGACATGCCTGTGACCACCATAGAAATTCCTGTTGAAGGCAGGGAATGAGAGATATCATTGTGTCCAAGCTGTGGCTGTGTTGAGACCATATGCTTTTTAGGTACCACTGTAATTTCCTCATGTGCAGTTTTGCAAATGGTATTATCAGAATGCAAGATGCCATGAAGTCCAAATCCTGCAGAATTTGTCTTGCAGTTAATTGGGTCTTTGTTGCCATTGTCTTGAAATATTGAGTCAGTTGTAGTTGCTTGTCTGGTGTAAGATAAGCCTTCTGGGCCGTTGTGTCCAAGCTGGCACCCAGGAATGTCATTTTTTGTGAGGGTACTAGTTTTGACTTTTTTTCGTTTACTGTGTACCCCAGACAATTTAGTAGATGCCTCACAAAAGCCAGATGATGTAAGAGAATGTCTTTGCTTTCTGCTTGGATGAGGCAGTCATCCAGGTATGGATATATTTGAATTCCTCTTTGTCTGCAGTATGCAATTACTGGTGCCAGGCATTTTGTGAAAACTCTGGGCGCAGTAGATAAGCCAAAGGGCAGTGCAGAGAATTGATAATGGGTTGAACCTGCAATGAAACGGAGGTATCTTCTGCAACTTTGTCTGATAGGGACATGCAGGTATGCCTCCTTGAGGTCCAACGTTACCAGCCATGCTTCCTTGCCCAACATGGGAAGTAGCTGCTGTAGTGTTAGCATCTTGAATTTGGGAACTTGCAAGTAAGTGTTTAGAATTGAAAGGTCCAGAATTGGTCTCCAAGCATTGTCCTTTCTGGGTACTAGAAAGAGCCTTGAGTAAAATCCTTGGCCTTGCTCTCGAGTCGGTACCCGTTGAATGGCTCTCATGGCCATGAGAGCTGTAATTTGTTTTTGTGCCTCTGCCCATTGATTTTATGGCAGGTTTGGCATTCCTCTTTTCATTGGCAAGGTGTGAAAGTGGAATCTGTATCCTCGTAAAATTATGTCTAGGACCCATTTGTCCTTTGTGACCATGTGCCAGTTGTCTGCAAAAAGTGCTAGTTTTCCCCCCAAGGGGACTGTCAAAAGAGTTTTGCTTGGCCAGCTGAGGTGCAAGTCATTGAGTTTGCCTTCTGGTGGGTTGAGACCGGTCTTCTCCCCCCCTTCTGGGTTGTAATGCCCCATTGGTGAGGTTTATACTGGGCTTGTGGTTGTCCTCTGCCCCTTGGGCGCCTGTATTTACCCCTCTGAGGTCTGTCAGTGGCTGGAAAGGACCAATTTTTTGTTGGCCAGTTTCTGCTGAAGCGAGGGGGTTGTACTTGTAGGAAATCTTTGACTGTCTGCATTGATTTCGCCTTATCTTCCATTTTCATTAAAACTTCTTCTGCTTTAACTCCAAAAAGAACATCCTGCTGTAAGGGAGCATCTAGTAGTTTTGCTTTAACATGATC
The DNA here is from genome assembly GCF_019279795.1 of Protopterus annectens. Taxonomy (NCBI): domain Eukaryota; kingdom Metazoa; phylum Chordata; order Ceratodontiformes; family Protopteridae; genus Protopterus; species Protopterus annectens. Next base: position 1,616,335,829 of record NC_056731.1, read on the forward strand.
AGGCAGACTTTGTTCCTTTAACCAAGCATGCCTACGTATAACCGATCCAGTGACAGCTGCTCTGCAGGAGGCCTCCAAAGAATCAAACCCACATTGTAAGGTATGTTTGCCCACCTGCTCAGTGGCGTGCAACAAATCCTGTACTTCTTTCAATTCAGATTGTTGGGGGAGGGAGGATATCTTTTGTTTTAACTGAGAGATTAGAAATTGCTGATACTTAAGCATATGAAATTGACAATTTAGTGCTCTCATAGCTAATGTGGCTGAGGTGTAAACCTTTTTCCCCCCACCTGTCTAGTGCTCTGCAATCCCTCTCAGAAGGTACTGGGTTTTTAGCCATGGAAGCCTTAGCCCCCTTGGGACCCTGGGAGATGGTCTCTGGGTCAGCTACTGGGCTTTTGTAAAGAAATTTGTGGGAATCAGGAACTCTGTAGTATCTGTCAGGCTTAGCCGGAGCAGGAGGAAGAGAGTCTGGGTTGAAACTAGATTCTAAATAGACATCATCCACAATGTCCAAAACAGGTGGGATGGCTAGAGGTCTGTGTTGGGGGAGTAAAATAAACTCTCTGAGCCTTTTCTTGGAATCAGAGTAGTCCTGACCTTCCCAGTGAAAATGTTCCCTCACAGTGTGTAAAGTTTCCCCAAAAGAGTAGTCTTCAGGAGGGGAAGCTGAGGGAATAGAGTCCTCAGCATCAGAATCTTCATAAGGAGAGAAGGAATAGTCTTGGTCCTCAGAGGAATCCAAGGAAATAGACAGTTGCTCAGAGGAAGCAGAATCATCCTCTTGTCTAGGCCTTTTGTCAGGAGGGGGCTGTGAACCCCTGATAAGAGAAATCAAATCTTCAGCCATTTTGAGCATCTGTTTCTTAGGCATAGGGCCTTGAACAGGAGACTGAAGTGTAGTCTTTTTAGATTTAGAAGGAGTCTTCGACTTAGAAAATGTTTTGACTGTGAGAGTCATCGGTCTGAAAACGCCTTCAGAAACCGATGGCATTTCAGAAGCACCGACGTCCTTAGAAGGTAAATCGTTGGAAGGGCCTGAAGTAAAAGGCTGCGTCGGCCTAGTACATTCCGTCAAAATATCCGTAGCGGTCTCGGGTTCCAGAACTGCGGTAGTCAGGGGCTGCGTCGGAGCCTCACTGAGAACCGGAGAACCGGAGACCAGATCAACCGAGGCCTCGGAATCTGGCTTAGGCCTGGGCTGTCGGTCCTTATTCTTGCGCTTTTTGTGCACGCCGGTAGTCGGTAGATCCGACAGCATGTTATAGTTAAATTTTCTACCAAAATAGTGTTGTGCGAAATCAAATCGTCTTTTAATAGTACGCTTATTAAACCTAGCACAAAATCGACAAGAAGTGACGTTGTGATCAGGGCCTAGGCAACGTATGCAGTAAGAATGAAAATCCTTATGAGGTATTTGCTTCCCACAAGAAATGCAATTTTTTCTGACATCGGTCTGAGGCAAGAAAAGTTTCCCCAATGGGGTACTTAGCTTTATAGAAGACCGGTCTGAAATTTGAATTCGACAATCTTAGGAGTCGGCCGACCGGCACTTGCGAACTGCTTCTGCTTTGGGCACCGCGCGGCAAGAAAGACTGAAGAAAATGGCGTCGGTTGCAATATATGTACCCCTGGCGCACTGAAGTCAGGTATTAGGCGACAGCAACCGACGTCGGACCACAACTTTGGAAATCCGGCCGACTGCGGGACGGCCTGACGACAGGATAACCCAAGTGTGATGACTGCAGCAAGGTAACATGATGAACATCAAGCTGTTTACTCAGTGTGCAGATATCTTGGAAATGACTGACCTTATGCCATCTGTTAGCAGACTACTAAAGGATGGCAAGCGCTGACAAGTGATGAGACTTTGAAAGTGGTGCACAGATAGGGCTATGGAAGCAGTGTGACAGAACATAAAGATGGTGTTTAAACTCTTGAATCAAGTAAAACAACCTAAATCTTCTGATGACGACTCTGGTGAATTTTTGAAGAGATGCCATATCGCATTTAGAGCAGGGAGTAGCAGATGTGTAAAATAAGATGGCAGAATTAAGCTTCACTTTACTTTTGAGTAAAAACGTGTTAACTTAGGGGGTAAAAGCACTATGGTGCAACCTAAATATAATGCAGTACTGGAAAGAGAAGGTTTTGAATGCCCTAAATTTGTGAAAAAACAAATAAAAAAAGATGGGACAATGGACTGGTTTCTAAGAACTCTCTGGGAATACACAAAGCATATTCATTGCAGCTGTTACTAGTAGAGAGTCTGTAGCTGTCAGACAGTGCTAGAAATCTGTGAGCTGGTATGTGAATGAGCAGGTCTTATCACAGCTGTGGCAAACTAGGAGGATTACAGTGGAAGGATAAGTAATTTAGATAGTGATTCCTCTGAGACTACATTGCAGCAAACTGTGCAATTTCTGGAAACAAGGTGCGATGGCAATGCAGAATTCAAAAAAAAAGATCATTCCCAGTGGGGGGCTTAAGATGTTTTTCCCCTATAGGGAAGCAAAGGACTATGTCAGTGAGGAATCTTTAGTGGAGGACTCAAACAAAAGCAATGCACATCCAGAAAATGTTGAAGTGGCACGCAGAAATAGGAGCAAGAAGAGAATCAAAAGGAAACTGATACTGCAGTTACTTATTCTTCATTTGGAGTAGGGGGAGGGTGGTGATGATGGGAGAAAAAACGAAGTTATGTCTTACCATAACGTTCCATCTGTATTGTTGATCCTCGTTGAGTCATTACGCACGGGTATCGGTTCCGACCTCGGAACCAAGCCTGACATTTTCCAAGCTCGCGTCAGCTACAAACTCTCGAGCTAAACTCTTACCCATAATCCCCCTCTCCCTGTTACCTCAGATTGAGTTTGCAAGTCAAAGGAAGGTAGAGGCTACCTCTGGACAAATGATCTAAGAGAACCGGATGGTGAGATCCGCTAGAAACCACAGGAGGGTAAAGGAGAGAGGGTCGTAATGACTGAACAAGAATCAACAATAAAGATGGAACGTTATGGTAAGACATAACTTCTTTATCTGATATTGTTAATCCTCGTTCATTCCTTACGCATGGGACAGAGAGCCCAGCTACCTCTATTCCTGGGAGGCTTTCATGGAAGGACATTCCTGAGCACCATAAAACCTAAAGATGCTCTTCCCCTGGAGGAGAAATCCAATTTGTAATGATTGATGAAGGTATGAGGCCTAGCCCAAGTTGCAGCTGCACAGATGTCATGTAAAGAAGCTCTGGCATGGAAGGCAGCAGAAGTTGCCACCGACCTTGTTGAATGAGCTTTCATGGTAGCAGGCAACGGGACATTACGTTGTGTATAAATGAAGGTCACACAGTCCTTCAACCATCTAGCTAATGTGACCTTAGCAACAGGAGATCCTAATCTAGGTCCAGAATAGGCCAAAAATAACTGGTCAGATTTACGAAAGGACCTAGTCCTGTTTAAGTAAAAACGGATTTGCCTGTGGATATCTAGGGTATGTAGGCAACAGTCTCCTCTGTTTGAATGATTGGGAAAGAAAACTGGCAATTCAATGGTTTGATTAATAGACATTTCTGCCTGCCTCCATTTTCCAGTAGGCAATACTCTCCTCTGTTTGAATGATTGGGAAAGAAAACTGGCAATTCAATGGTTTAAAAGACATTTCAGAGATAGTTTTTGGCAGAAATGAAGGATTCGTTCTCAAAGACACTCTATCTCTATGAAAAAACAAGTATGGACTCTTGATACATAAAGCTTGAAGGTCAGAGATACATCTGGCAGAAGTAATGGCGACCAAAAACAAGGTTTTCCATGACAAACGCTTGAGGTCGCAAGAAGAAGCTGGTTTGAAGGTTGGCACTGTCAGAGCTTGTAGAACTAGTGATAGATCCCATGGTTGAATAGGTTCTCTAAAAAGGTGGCTTCAGACGATTCACACCTTTTATGAATGTCTTGCACAATTTGTAAGACATGAGAGGAATCTTGGATACCCTCATGGAAATTAGAAATTGCAGCCAAATTAACTCTAATGGTTATGGCCGATAGACCCGATTGGAAAAGGTCAGCCAGATAGTCTAGTATTATCGACACTGGTGCTGAGAAAGGATCTACTTGTTTATCTTTCAGCCAACAGGTAAATCTTTTCCACTTGCTTAGATAAGTAATTCTAGTGGAAGACTTATGAGATGCAATAAGAATGTCACGTACTCGTAAAGAAAGACCATTCTGCCTGGCAATCAAGGGAATTGCAGTAGCCAAGCTGTGAGCTTCAGGCTGTTCAAGTTGGGATGAATCAGGTTCTGTGGATGTGAAGATCAACTCCGGGGTTGGATGGAGAATCCATGGTCAATCTAGTAGGTGAGGCCAAAGGAAGGTGAACCAAATCTGACGAGGCCAATATGGTGCTATGAGGATCACCTTGCTCTTCAACTGACAGACTTTCTTCAGAAACTGGGGAATGAGGGGAAAAGGTGGGAATGCATAAAGAAGACCCGAGGGCCAATCGTGGACTAGAGCATCCCTGGGTGACTATCCCGGAGGGGGAATCAGGACGAAGTTGTTGCTGCATTTGTAGTTGGTCGGGGATTCAAAGAGGTCGCAGCAAGGACGGCCCCAGCGGTGGAAGATCTCTGCAGCTATCAAAGGATTCAGGGACCACTCGTGAGGTCGTAGAATGCACCTGCTGAGTCTGTCTGCTATCACGTTGGAACTCCCGGGAATGTGCGTTGCTAGAAGAAAACAGTTGGTAGCCATCGCCCATTGCCATATCCTCATGGCCTCTCGACAAAGGGGGTAAGATTTGGTTCCACCTTGCTTGTTGATGTACTAGACCACCGTCATGATGTCTGATTGAATCACAATCGGCCCAGACGGCAGCAAAGGATGGAATGCTTGCAATGCCAGAAGCACCGCCCTCAGCTCTAGAACATTTATATGCAGATGGGCCTCCAGATCGGACCAAATGCCTTGGACTGTCTGTCCCTGACATACCCCCCCAACCCCATCAGGGAGGCGTCCGTGGTCACTGTGGCCTTGGGTTACTGGGGGGAGAAGGGGCGAGACCATTGTGACAGATTGTGTGTCATCCAACAATTTAAATCCTGTTTGCACCTGTGGGTTACTCAAATCTTGGCTGGAAGAGGATGCTGAAAAGGACACCATTGGGTGAGCAGTAGCCATTGTAGAAGCCTCATATGAAACCTGGCCAGGGGGACAATGGTGATGGAGGCTGCCATGGAACCCAACAGCTGTAGAACAGAGTGAGCTGTGGATTCTTCCCTTGAAAGGATTGGAATCAGTTGTTGCTTTATCCTTAAAATTCTGTGCTCTGGAATGGCAGCTCTGCAGTTCTTTGTATCTAAGATAACCCCTATAAATTCTGTCGACTGAGATGGGGTGAGATTGGATTTTTGCCAGTTTATGGTTATGCCTAGCCTTTGTGCAGCGAGGAGAGAGTATGCCAGGGCTTCTTCCAGTAGATGTCTGGTGGGGGCGGAAATGAGCCAGTCTAGCTATGGAAACACCTGGAATCCTTAAAGTCGCAAGTGAGCTGTGATGACTGCCATGCACTTTGTGAACACTCTGGGGGCTGTAGAGTGTCCGAAGGGCAGTACTCTGAACTGGTAGTGACTGGCTCCCGCACGGAAGCGCAGAAATCTTCTTGATGGCCTGTCCACTTTTATGTGGTAGTACACATCTTGAAGATATATCGAGAACATCCAATTGTCTTTTTCCAAAAGCGGGAGGATAGACTGTATTGCGATCATCTGGAATTTTTGTACTCTCACAAACGTGTTCAATACACTGAGATCCAAAATTGGTCTCCAGTCCCTGGTTTTCTTTGGTACCAAAAACAGTCTTGAGTAGAATCCGGATCTTATCTGGTCTGGAGGGACTATTTGGATGACTCTCTTATCAGCTTTTCTATCTCTAGTGCTGCTTCTTCCCTTTGACTGGGTGGAACGTCAGGAAGGTTTTTTTGTAGGGACAGGACAAATATCGAAGGGGATATGATAACCTCTGGTTATAATCCTTTGTACCCAAGAATCGGTAGTGATGGTTAGCCAGAGAAACGTCCCCCAACTACCTCCAGAGGAAAGGAGTTGGGCCGCTCTTCAGGAGTGCTGGTAGGATTGGCCAGGGAAAGAGTCCCTGGAACCCTGGTTACGCAGACCCCCTCTGCCCGGAAAGGAGCATCTTCCCTGTGAGTTTCCCCCTCTGGCTCTAGGGGAGAACTCGGCCTGTGTGTCATGGAAAGGACCCTGAGATTTCTTGAACCATATCTTCCCACTCTTTTGGTTTCGGAAGAAAGCACGTTGAGGGGAAGAATAACGGACACCTACGGCAGAAAGGGTCTTACCGTCCTGTTCACATCCGGCCAGTGTGCTTTTAACTTTGGGTCCAAAGAACGAAGAGGCCTCAATGGGAGTGTTAAGAAAGGAAGCCTTAAAGGGTTCCACAAAACTGGAAAAGCGCATCCAGGCATGTCGTCTCAAGACCACAGCTGAACCCGCTGCTCTAGCTGATCCTTCTGATGCGCGAGATATCAGTCGCATAGATGAGTTAGATATTGACTCAATGGTGGCCACTTTGTCACGGACCTCATCAGACACGGCACCAGCCAAGGTTTCAGAGAGCTCGGAAATCAGATCCCTTTGAAGCCTGATAAAGTGTGCCATATAATTCAGGGACATGACAGTAAAGGTCGCTGATGCAAAAGTGCACTTCCCTATCTTGTCCAGGGCCCAAGACTCTTTGTTAGGTGGATGGATAATCTGGCTTTCTTCTTCTGCCAGATCCTCTTTTGTTGCAGCCGCTACCACCAGAGCATCCACAGGAAGACCCTTTGACCAATGGGGATCCGTAGCAGGAGGGGACAAAATCTTATCTGGCCGCCGGGGAATAGCCTTGACGGTGTCAGGAGCCTTCCAAAACCGCTGCACGATGAGCCGAACAAGTTCATAGGCAGGTGGAGTAACCCAGGAGGTAGGGGGCTGGGTGCAAAAAGCCTGCAGGAACACAGACTCCTCAGAGGTCGGATTAGAGGGCTGCCAGTCACTTCTCTGTTTAAGTATTTCGAGGATATCACCGAAGGATACCTCAGAGGGTGACCGAGGGGATCCTTCCCCCTCATCAAAGTCTGTCTCTTCAGTGAGGGACTCCTCTGTGGAGTCCATGTGGTTCCTCTTACACAAACTTTTCCGGTGGACTTCTTCAGAGGGAGAAGCTGGGGAAGACAGCGGAAAAGGGGTTTCCTGTGGGAATATGTCCTGAAGCCCTTGCACCTGGTGTCCGATAGGTGCGACTTGTGAAACCAGTGTACCAGAGGAGGTCGGGGGGATAGACAGTCCTGTATCGCCAGCAAACACAAAAGCCTTCTCCATCAGTTGAAAGGCTGGTCCACCTGAAGAGGAGCGAGTGTCCAGGACAGGGGTCACCCCTCCCCTAAGTGGCTCAGCCTGCCGACTTGGAGTCCCTGGATGGCTGTGGAGCAGCAAATTATGTGCGTCACAACTGTCATCCTGGGTCATAGCAAAACTTTCCTGCCACGAAGGCAACTGCGGTTCCTTAGTGAGATAATAAAAGGGAACCGCAGAGGGGGAAGACTGTGCTAGATCAATGGACTTCAAAGACAATGAAGGAGGAGAATAAGAAGGGGTCTTTGGAGATGGGTGATCACCTCCCAAAGAAGGCTAGGTCCTGGGGGGGGTGGGATACCTCTGGCCAAAAGCACTTGATCCACAAGACGCAACACATCGTAATCGGAAAGGCTTCTAGTGGACCTAGTGGACCTCACGGATACCGAGGGAGAAACAGGCCTGTCCACAGAAGAGACAAACTCGGTGCCCATCTCACCAGTCTGCACAGAGAACAACGGTGCAAAGAGAGACTGGACTACAGGTGTCTGCACCGAGGATGTCATCGGTGCTGAGGTCACGGTCTGCACTGACACAAAGATCGGTGCTGATGTAGTTGTCGGTACAGAAGCTGGAACCGACAAAATTGGAGCCAACAACCGAGGTGTCGGTTCAGAGTAAGATGTCGGAGCTGACGTGGTCAAGGTCTGCGCCGACTGAGCGGTCGGTGCCCATACAGTAGTAGTAATAGTCTGAACCGAGGAGCCCCTCAGTGCCGATATAGTGAAGGCTGCAGGAGCAGACGGAGCAGAGATCACTAATGGAGCCAAAAGCCTCGGTGCCGAAAGTCAAGGCACCGAAAGCACTGGGGCTGACTTTGTAAGCTCCGAAGTAGAAACTTTAGCCTTTTTAGGTTTTGGTTGGCGGAAGTCCCCAGCCGTGGACGAAGGCAAAGACTTGGCCTTAGTAGGAACATCCAAAATTTTCTTATGGGCTCTAGGAGGGGTTGAGACCTCCGACCCACAAATAGTCTCTGAAAAGGGAGATTTAAGACGGCCCTTCAGCAACAACTTGTTTTTCCTTTCTAACAAGGTTCTGTTATAAAAATTTTCACAGATAGTACAGGGTGGGTCAACAGATAAATGGGACACCTCCAAATAATAAACGCACAAAGAGTGCACATCAGATGTAGGTAATTTGTGTCCACAATCAGAACACCTTTTAAAACCCGGACTATCTTTCTTATCTGTCAAGATAGAAAAAGGAGATAGTAGAAAGGGTACCAGCAATGGTACAAAAGAATACCCGAAGGTATGAAAAAAAAGAAGATTACCAAAGATGGTATGGGAGAAATACCTCGGGGTAAAAAGTGTAAAGAAAAACTCAAGAGAATATGGTCGCTAAATGCGATAGGGTAAGGGAACGAAATAGAAACTTTTCTTACAGAAAAAGTTATATAAATGACTATTCTGACAACAACTAACTATACTTAGCTCAAGAGAAGCAGCTTGACACGACCGAATGGCAACGCGGCAAACGAAATCTGAGGTAACAGGGAGAAGGGGATTATGGGTAAGAGTTTAGCTCGAGAGTTTGTAGCTGATGCGAACTTGGAAAATGGCCGGCTCGGTTCCGAGGTCGGAACAGATACCCATGCGTAAGGAATGAACAAGGATCAACAATATCAGATTGGATTTTCTGAAACCAACATGAAATAGTTTGTTTGGAGACTGCCTTGTCCAGAGCTCTTCGGTGAAAGGAGACAAACAGTTGGCTAGATTTTCTGAAGGACTTAGTTTTGTCTAGGTAGAATTTAAGTTGCCTGTGCATATCCAGGGAATGGAGAATCCTCTCACTACTGTTAGTTGGAGTAGGGAAGAAAGTAGGCAGGTGACTGGATTGGTTTAAGGACAGTTCGTTGACCACTTTAGGCATGAAGGAGGGTTAGTGTGTAGGGTCACCCTATCCTTGTGGAAGGTAGTGTAGGGGGGGGCAGGCCATGAGAGAATGCAACTCTGACACTCTCCTAGCGTAAGTAATGGCAACCAGTAGTATAGTCTTCCATGTACACATCTATAGCGTAGAAATGCTAGCTGGCTCAGATGGGGCCAATGTTAGTTTTTCCATAACAACGTTAAGGTCCCAGGTTGGTGGGATGGGTTTTCTAAGTGGTCTGATATGTAAGACCCCTCTCAGGAAAAGTTTTACATCCACCCTGGATAGCAAAGGGGGATCCAGAGGTAGACGAGCTGAAATGGCTGAAAGATGGACTTTCAATGAAGAATAGAAAGGATAATCCTTAATGAGTTCACTCACATAGGCGAGGACTAGAGATGGGTCTGCCTGGCTGGGGTCCCTGTCCTTATGTAGACACCATTTGGAGAATCTTTCCCATTTTGATAAGTATGATTTCCTAGTAGCAGTTTTCTTGGCCTCCCTCAAGACTGTAAGCACGTCCTCTGAGTAGTGATACCTAAAAGGGATTAGAAGTTTATCACCCAGAGTGTTAGGCCCAAAATCTGTAGGTGAGGGTGAGTTAGAGTTCCCTTTTGTTGTGTGAATAGGTCCACCTTGTGGGGTAACTTGTGGTGATTGCCCTTGGCTAATGAGAGAAGTAGGGGGAAAGTACAGTTGTGTACACTTGCCATAAATGTAGATGTTTGAGTGTATTCACTGTTGCAGTCATTATATTTGGGTAATCTGCTGGCAGGTTGCCCTCAGTCGGCCTGATTAACAAAGTCTTGGGTCCTGCGTTGGTTGCTGTCCCTTCTTCCAGGACGTCAGGTCGTCAGGGGTATAAAACATGCAGCCGACGCCATTACATCAGTTTTTCTTGCCGCAGATGTCAGGTGCCCCCTAAATGGGGAGCCAAATATTTAAGTAATTAAAAAAAAAAATAAAAAAATATACCTCCAAACAAAAGCAAATACACCAAAAAGGCTTTTAAGCATAGTAAAGGAAAGCAGAGATATAGTAAGAGAAAAACAAGGGGTTGGAGGGAGGGTAACGAGGACTGCAACAGCGAATACACTTGAACATCTACATTTATGTTAAGTGTACACAACCGTACTATGTTCTTCGTGTTTCACTGTTGCAGTCATTACATTTGGGTAGATTCCCAATGCTATGATTGGGAGGATGGATTTATACAGCATTAGGACTAGCTATAAGGCCCTGCAGGACAGCAGTGGCAAAGCCAGCTCTGGATTTAGAGAAGAAAGGTAAATGGTAATGTTTGGTAAACGTATGAACTGAGCTCCAGGTAGCAACTTCTGTAATGTCTCTGGTAGGAACACCTCTGAGAAAGGCTGTAGAAGTAGATGCAGCCCTGGTGGAATGAGATCTGATCCCATGGGGGATACTTTTACCATGGTGCATGTAGCAGAAATGAATACAATGGCTTATCCATTTGGAAATAGTCTGCTTTGCAATAGCTTTTTCCTCTGCCCCTGCAGCAAATGCCACCAGTAGTTGATCAGATTTTCTTAGAGATTTTGTCCTGTTTAAGTAAACTCTAAGTTGTCTGTGTACATCCAATGAATGTAGAATCCGCTCCCCCTTGTTCTGTGGATTAGGAAAGAAAGTTGGCAAATGAACAGTCTGAGTAAGAGCCACACTGGATACCACCTTAGGCATGAAAGATGGATTGGTCCTGAGAGACACCCTGTCCGCATGAAAAATAGTGAAAGGCTCCACTGCCATAAGAGCCTGTAATTCGGAAATCATTTTAGCTGAAGTGACTGCTAAAAGAAAAGCTGTCTTCCAGAGAGAAATCTTAAGTCTGCAGTAGCAGCTGGCTCGAAAGGAGGGAAAGTGAATTTTTCTAATACAAAATTGAGGTCCCACGCAGGGGTTGGAGTGCTCCTGGGTGGTCTTACGTTTTTTGTCCCTCTAAGATACTGCTTTAGCAGAGGATGAAAGAAGATTGGAGGTTCTGTGTTGTAATGAGCTGAAATGGCTGAGGCATGGATTTTTATGGAAGAAAAGGACAGGCCCTTTTGAAGCATCACAGATAAGTATTGTAAAATCTGAGGAATATCAGGCATTGTTGTGCTTATCCCTTGTGACTGATTCCAGGCACAGAATCTTTTCCATTTGTCAGCATAAGATTTTCTAGTACTAGGCCTTCTTGCCTCCAAAATAACAACCATCACAGGTTTGTTGAGGGATGCTAATGGTGAATTTAGGTGATTAGCCACGCTGCAAGATTCAAAGTCTGGAGCAGAGTGTGCAGAATTTGATTGTTCTGCTGAGATAGTAAGTAAGGTGTCTGAGGCAGGTGCTATGGTGGAAGATGTGAAAGATTGCGCAGGGGTGGGTACCAGTGTTGGCGAATCAAAATCATTTTTGGTTTGTCCTGTGTGACTTTTAGTAGAACTTTGGAGAGCAGAGGCAGAGGTGGAAAAACATAGACTGATAGGTTTTTCCAGCTGAATGATAGAACATCCAATTTACAGGCTTTTTTGTGATGAGTCCTTGTGCAGAATTTGTCCAACTGATAGTTCTGGGGTGAGGCAAAAAGATCTATGTCTGGACTCTCCCATTTGCGTATCAACATGTTGAAAATCCGTGGTTCCAGTTTCCATTTGTGTGGGTCCATGAGATTTCTGCTTAGTTCGTCTGCCAGAGTATTCAGCTTTCCTGGCAGGAATTGAGCTTGTAGTTGTATTTGATAGGTCAAGTCTGTGTTCCACAATGCCATGGCTAGTCTGCAAAGGGGGTAGGAATGTGTGTATCCCCCTGCTTGTTTATGTACCACATAACTGTGGTGTTGTCTGTCTTTATCATTAATTGTCCTGGATGAAGGTAGTCCTTGAAGGCTGTCAGAGCATTCTGTACAGCTAGCATCTCTTTTTGACTGATATGAAGGTGCGTTTGATTTGGGCTCCATTTACCCTGAATGCACTTCCCCGCCAGATGAGCCTCCCCCAAGCAGTCTGATGCGTCTGTAGTTAGAGTTTGGGCGGCAGGGGGTGGAGAGAATGTTAGTCCCTTGTTTTGGTGGCAGGCCTCTGCCAACCATAGGAACTCTAGTTGCAGGCAAAATATGATAGGAATCATTGTTTCCAGGCTGTGACAATGTTGACTCAAACTCGAAGTACCACTGAAGTTTCCTCATACGCAGTTTTGCATATGGAATTAGAAGAATGCAGGAGGGCATGAACCCCAAGGCTTGCAGAATTTGTATTGCAGATAGTAGGGTTTTTGTGGCCACTTGTCTGAAGTAAGTTACCAAATGAATTTGCTTTTCTGGCATAAGGTAAGCCCATATGGGCAGTTGTATTCAAGCTTGCACCCAGGAATGTAATTTTTTAAGTGGGTACCAGTTGTTATTTCTTTTCATTTATGGTGTACCCTAGACAAGTTAGAACCCTTTTTACAAATGCCAGATGTTTTTGAAGAATGTCCCTGTTTTCTGCCTGAATTAGACAATTGTCCAGGTATGGATATATCTGAATACTTCTTTGCCTGCAAAATGCAATTACTGGAGCCAGGCACTTTGTGAAGACCCTGGGCGCAGTAGATAAGCCAAAGGGCAGTGCAGAGAACTGGTAATGCAAATAGCCTGCTTTGAAGCAGAGGTATCTTCTACAAGATTCCCTGATTGGGATATGCAGGTAAGCCTCTTTTATGTCTAGAGTTACCAACCAGGCATCTTTGCCTAGCATAGGAGGTAACTGTTGAAGAGTCAGCATCTTGAATTATGGAATGTCCAGAAATGTGTTTAGAGTAGATAAGTCCGGAATTGGACGCCATGACTTGTCTTTTCTGGGTACCAGGAAAAGTCTTGAATAGAAACCTTGTCCCTTTTCCTCTTCTGGGACTGGCTGAATAGCTCCCATGTTCATGAGAGACAGTACTTGTTTCTGGGCCTCTGCCCACTGGATTTGGGGGCAGGTCTGGCCATCAGTTTGGGATTGGCAACATGTGGAAATTAAATCTGTATCCCTGGGATACTATATTTAAAACCCATTTATTCTGGGTTATAAGTCGCCATTTTTTTGCATGAAGTGCCAGTTTTCCCCCCAAAGGGGCGGCTAAAATTTAAGTGTTTGGTAAGTGTAGAGGGACGTCATTGAGACTGCTTACCATAGGGAGGTGCCTTGTTGTTTCCAGATTTGGAGGAGGAGGCACCCCATTGTTTTGTTCTAAAAGTCCCTTGTGACTGAAACCTGGAGCCTTTGAAATGTCTGGGTTTGACTTGAGTGGCTCTCGAAGGAAAGTACAGTTTTGTAGCTACCATAAATGTAGATGTTTGAGTGTCTTCACTGCTGCAGTCATTACACTTGGGTTATCCTGCCGTTAGGTGGTCCCGCAGTTGGCCAGAGTTCCAAAGTCTTGGTCCGGCGTCAGTTGCTGTCGCTTCTTCCCTGACGTCAGTGCACCAGGGGTATATAAGATGCAGCCAACGCCATTTTCTTCAGTTTTTCTTGCCCCAGATGTCAGGTGCCCCCAAATAGGTAGGCAATACATATTGCTAATAAAACATACAATAAAGGTAAAAACAAAACCTTCAGTTACCAGCAAATACACCACATAGGTAGTACAGGGTTGAAAGGTACAGATAAGTCTCAGCTAAGAAAGAGGGGATGGCGGGTGGGTAACCTGGACTGCAGCAGTGAAGACACTCGAACATCTACATTTATTAGATGTAAAGACTTAATTTATTAGATGCAAAGACTTAATATGTATCACTGCTAACCAGCTCTTATGTTCCTGCATATGACTGTTAATCTCACTATGTATATATATTTTTTTTTTAAATGTACATTGGATACTGCAAGAATTGTGTCAGGGTTTGATTACTGCTATTTTAAAAGTTCTATCTTGCTTTATTATCTATGTCTCTTGTCCTCTCTATCTTGTCTCTCTTGTCTCCTAAAGATACTCTACTCATCCCAGGCTTCTAGTGCTAGTCAGCAGAAAGCTAAGAACCCTCTCCAAATATCGGCGGGTCACCTCATTGCATGGTAATTCTACAATCTCCTAATCAAGGAAAACAGTAAAGTATGTCTGCTGACTAATTCCAACAAGAAAGACTTTCTATTGACTGTACCATATTTTACATGTCATACCCAAGCCTGAGCTTGGACAGCCAGCAGCCCTTGCTTTCCCCATCTATATAACCTTTCACTATCTCTTCCCCCCACCTGTATAGATCCCACCTTGTTTTTATTTTCTTTTTATTCCCACTTTCCTATCTGTAGTCTACCATTGTTACTCCCTCTCAATCTAACTAGCTATACCAGACTTGCCCACTAGATGGCACCCTAATTCCAGACTTTTCTACTCTTACCCTTTTTTCTCTTTATCAACTCCTTACCCCATTTCTTAAATTCAGTAGTCCCCGAAGTGCTATTAGCTACCTCTTTTGCTTTTTCCTCCTATTTTACTGTCCACTGACACCTCCCCACTCCTCTCTCCCTTGTCTTTTCTTTTTTTTTTTCCTTTCCCCTGCACATATACATACTACAGACACTTTCTAGCCCCTATTATTTTCCATTCTATCACTAGAACTAGCCTAGCTGATTGTTTTTCATTAACTGCTTCAGTATCTGTTTCTACCCGCTCCGTTCACCCTGCGGGCTTCACTCCGCTCCCCTCCCTACCCCCCAATTCCCACCCACCCCCAGGGGTCCTGCCTTTATACTTCCTAAACCACACCTCTTCCTGTTACTCTCCAACCACACCCCTTCCTCTTTCCATTACCTTCTAACCACACCTCATCCTCTCACCTGTACTCTCTAATATTACCTCGTAATCTCACTATTTCTTCTTCTCAATCTCTCTTCCCTCTATCTTTTCTCCTTACAAACTCTCCTATTACCTATTACTCCACAAACATTCCCCTCTCACTACTCTCCTCCCATCTCACCATACCCTACTCACTCTCTCTTCTCCACCCAATATATTTCTATCTTCTACCTACAAAGAACCAATATCCATCCAAATAATGAATACTCAATCCATCCCATCCTGTATCACATTCTTATTCAAACTCTCACTGTTACCTCCTTTAATCCTTACTCATCTTTTCACCTCATTTGAGAACCCACTAGACCCAAACCTAAACTATCCCAAAAAAGAAACCAAATCTCCAAACTCACCTTTACTGTGTATTCACGCTAATATAACATTCTCATCTAATTACACACTTCCTAAATATCATAGAACTCTACACACAAAGTACAACAATCCAACCCCCCAAAAAATGTCTGTGTCTATACAGCAGATTAAAAAACCCATACTATATAAGTCTGTTACTCTCTATAAAGGATGGCGACATCCACCCTAACCCAGGCCCCCAAACAACTCCCATCTCTCTCCTCAACCTCAAACAACCACCTACCCAAACCCTTTCTAGACCACCCAACTCCCTCTTAATTGCTCATCTTAACATGAGCAGTATAAATAATAAAGTAACTCAACTCCAAGCTCTAACTGAAATCTATTCCTTTGATATTCTCTGCTTAACAGAAACTTGGCTAAAACCTTCAACCAAAGACAATGAAATCATCACACCTGGATATAATATCCTGAGACAAGACCGAACATCCAAGAAAGGTAGAGGGGTCGCTATCCTATATAAGCCTAGTTTACAATTAACTACTCATAACTGCAAACCACCTATAGACTCCAATGCAGAAATTCTTATCACCAAACTTCTTCTTAACAATTCCAAATCCATCTATGTCATCTGTACATATCTACCTCCTGGTAATAACATAGCAACCATGGAAAATATACTTTGCTGGCTTTCCCATAACCTGCCTCAAGAAACCATTATCCTAGGTGACACAAATATTGACTGGACCTGCTTCTGCAGCAGCCTCCCCTCAAACCATATTAACCTATATGGGTATTCCCAAACCAGTACCTCCCCCACCAGGATAAATAAATCCAACAAAAAATCAACCTTACTAGACTGGATCCTCATCAACCATCATCCTCACATCTATGACTCAGGAACCCTCCCTGATGATTTAAGTGACCACTCTCTTACGTATATCATCAGACATAAAATCAACTTGCCCTCCCCAACATCCATTAAAAACATCCGGTCTAAAAAATACTTTAACCCTGAACTTTTCCAGATGAACTAAGAGCATGTAACTGGTCACCCCTACAAAACCTACCTTTAGGTGAAGCCGTTACTTACTTTAACTCCAACTTCCTTGCCATCCTCAACCACCATGCCCCAACCAGACTAGTTAGAACTACAACCAAACATGATCCCTGGCTTTCTAAGGAAACCAAACATAAAATCAATGCTAGAAACAAACATTGGTCAAAATGGAGGAAAACAAAAAACCCTATAGACCAACAAACATTTAGACAACTAAGAAATGAAAAGTACAGTTTTGTACCTACCATAAATGTAGATGTTCGAGGATTCCATTGCTGCAGTCCTTACTATTGGGTATAGTCCGCATCCAGTCGGCCCGAATACCAGAGTATAAGGCTGACGTCGGTCAGGGCGCATTAGACTGACGTCAGTACGTCAGGGTACTAATGCGCATGACCGGCGTCATATCCTCAGTCTTTTCTTGCCCCAGATGTCAGAAGACCCTAAAAAGACAAGGCCCAAAATACCTGCACCAAAACATGAACAATATATACAAAAATATAAGCAGGTAAATCACCTACACAACCACCCCTAAACACAGAGGGAAGGAGGGAGGGTAATTGGACTGCAGCAATGGAATCTCGAACATCTACATTTATGGTAGGTACAAAACTGTACTATGTTCTTCGTCTTCCATTGCTGCAGTCCTTACTATTGGGTAGAATCCCAAAGCAGAGGTAAGGGAGGCTGGCAAATCATAAAGAAGCAGGAGCTGACAACATGCCTTGCAAAACAGCTGTGGCAAAACCAGCCCTAGACTTAGAGTAGATAGGAAGGTGATAATGCTTAGAGAAAGTATGCACTGAACTCCAAGTAGCTGCTTCCAAAATATCCTTAGTTGCCACCCCATTAGAAATGCTGTTGAAGTGGCAGTAGCCCTAGTGGAATGAGGCCTAATCCCAGCTGGAACCTCCTTGCCATGATGGGAATAACAAAATGCAATGCAAAAGCCAATCCACCTAGAAATAGTTTGTTTTGACACAGGCTTGCCCTCCGAACTCAAAGCAAAAGAAACAAACAACTGCTGAGACTGCCTAAAATCCTTAGTCCTGCTTAAGTAATAACGCAATTGCCTGTGTACATCTAAAGTATGCAAAATCTTTTCCCCTTTATTTTGGGGGTCTGCATAAAAGGTAGGCAAATGAATAGTTTGGTTTAAAGCCACACTAGAAACCACCTTAGGCATAAAGGAAGGATTAGTACGTAATGATACCCTATCCTTATGGAAAATCAAAGGGCTCGACTGCCATAAGGGCCTGCAACTCAGACACCCTTCTTGCAGAAGTAATAGCCAACAAAAAGCAGTCTTCCATGACAAATATTTCAATTCAGCAGTAGCCGCAGGCTCAAAAGGTTGTAGAGTAAGTTTTTCCAACACAAAATTGAGATCCCAAGCAGGAGTAGGAGCTCTACGTGGGGTCTTATATTCTTAGCCCCTCTAAGAAACTGCTTGAACAAAGGATGCGAAAACAATGGTGGGTCACAATCATAGTGAGCTGAGATTGCTGCAGCATGAATCTTGATGGAAGAGAAGGACAGACCCTTGTCCAGTAACTCAGTAAGATATTGAAGAGCCATACTCAAATTAGGCTCAGAAATCTCCAAATTCTTTGCTTTACTCCAAAATAAAAATCTCTTCCATTTTGCTGCGTACACTTTCCTTGTACTAGGTCTTCTAGCTTCCATAATCACATTTAAAACTTGTTGAGGAAGTTGAGACCTGCTGTGTTTCAACACAGAATATGCCAGGCTGTCAGATGAAGAGAGTGAAGCTTGACATTGAGCAGATGACCGTCCTGCTGGGATAACAGATGTGGAATCAAAGGTTAAGGCCATGGAGGCTTCTTTACCAGACTCCGTAGTAGAGGGTACCAGTGTTGCCGAGGCCAATCTGGAGCTATCAAAATCATCCTTGGCCTGTCCTGTCTGACCTTTAACAGTACCTTTGGAAGAAGAGGCAGAGGTGGAAAGGCATACAGATGAAGGTTTGTCCAACTGAAAGACAGAGCATCCACTTTCCAAGCTGTGTGATGAAACCCCTTTGTGCAAAACTGTGGCAGCTGGTGGTTTAGTGGAGAAGCGAACAGATCTATGTCTGGAGTTCCCCATGACACTGTCAATTTCTGAAATACATGAAGATCCAGTTTCCACTTGTGGGGATCCATGATTTGTCTGCTTAACACATCTGCTAAGGAGTTCTGTGCTCCTGGCAGAAACCTTGCCTGAAGAGTTAGGTGCAAGCGTGAAGCAGTCTCCCATAAAATCATTGCATGCCTGCATAGAGGATAAGAATGTGTTCCCCTTGTTTGTTGAAGTACCACATGACAGTTGTGTTGTCTGTTAGAATCAACACCTGCCCTGGAAGAAGTAACTCCTTGAAAGCCAGCAATGCGAACTGGACTGCTAACATCTCCTTTATGTTGATATGTAGATGCTGTAGTCTGGCAGGCCACTTGTCTTGTATCCACTTTACATTTAGATGAGCTCCCCAAGCAATGTCTGAGGCATCTGTCGGTAAAATCTGACTCGCCTCTGGCCGGGTCACAGAGAGTCCCTTGTTTAGGTGACATTCCTGAGCCCACCACAAAAATACTCTTTGAAGGCAAGGTATTATTTGAATGACAGTGTCTAAATCCTGGCAGTGCTGTGTCCATACATTTTGAGATACCATTGTAACTTCCTCATATGCAGTTTGGCATTGGGAAGCACCAGAATACAAGATGCCATGAACCCTAATGCTTGAAGGACTGTCTCTGCAGTCAGCACGGACTGATGAGATAGTTGATGGAAGTAAAGTGACAGACTCTTTTGTTTGTCCGGGGTTAAAAGGCCATCTGGGCTGCTGTATTCAGTCTCACACCCAGAAAGCACATGTCTTGAGAGGGTACTAGACTGGACTTTATTTCGTTCACAGAATACCCTAGGCATCTTAGCACTGCTATAAGATATTCCAGATGCTGTAGAAGGTCTTCCTTTTCTTGAGCCAGAATCAGGCAGTCGTCTAAATAAGGATAGATTTGAAGTCCTTGTAGCCTGAAGTAAGCTATCACTGGAGCCAGAACCTTTGTGAATACTCTGGGCGCAGTAGATAAGCCAAAGGGCAATGCAGAGAACTGATAATGAGAATCTCCAGCTTGAAACCGCAGATACTTCCTGTAACTTAGCCTGATATGCACATGAAGGTAAGCTTCCTTGAGATCTAAAGTTACCATCCAGTGATCTTTGCCCAGCAGGGTAAAAGCTGTTGTAACATCAACATCTTGAACTTGGGAATGTCCAGATAAGTGTTGAGGAGAGATAAATCCAAAAGCAGTCTCCACGTGTTCCCCTTCTCTGGTACTAGGAACATGCGAGAATAAAATCCTAGGCCCCTTTCTGACACAGGGACTGGTAGAATGATGTCCAACACCCATCTGTCTTGAGTAATTAAATCCCAATTTCCTTTGAAAAGAGACAGTTGTCCTTCCAAAGGAGCTGCCAGACGAGAATCTACTGGCAGTTGAAAAGGCAGGTCATTGGGTCTGTTTACGAAAGGACTGACCCCTGCCCTCACCAGAAGTCTGAGCAGGTGAACTCCCTGTTCTAGGCCTAAAAGAACCTTGAGCCCTGCCCCTACCACGTCTAGACCTACCCCTAGACTGGGAATCATAAGCAGGATATGTCCACCCCTTAGCAGGCCAATTTCTACTAAACTTGGTGGCTGTACCTGCAAAAATCTTTAACAGTTTGCATAGACTTAGCTTTGTCCTCCATTTTCTTTAAAACTGCTTCCACAGGTGAACCAAACAACACATCAGACTGTAAAGGAGCATCCAAAATCCTTGTCTTAACATGCTCAGCCAAATTTTGATCCCTCAACCAGGCATGCCTGCGAAGAACAGAACTAGTGGCAGCCACCCTCGAGGAGGCCTGCACAGCATCAAAACCACATTGCAAAGAATGCTTGCCCACTTGTTCAGACACATAAACTAAATCCAGCAAGTCTTTACAATCAATACCTTCCGCCAAAGCATCCACCTTAGATTTCAATTGTGAAAGGAGATAATTTTGATATTTCAGCATGTGAAACTGACAATTCAACGCTCTCATGGCTAGAGTGGAAGAAGTATACACTTTCTTACCCCACCTATCTAACGCCCTTGCCTCTTTGTCAGTGGGAACAGGATTTTTAACCACAGAGGCCTTAACACCTTTAGGCCCCTGAGAAACAGTTTCTGGGTCCGCCCTAGGACTCTTAAACAAATACTTATGAGCTTCGGGCACCCTATAGTACCTATCAGGTTTAACAGGAGCAGGAGGCAAAGAATCAGGGTTCAGGGAAGCCTCTGCAAAACATCTTCCACCACATTCAACACAGGAGGTATAGCTAAGGGCCTATGCTGGGGTAAAACAAGAATTCCCTAAGCCTCTTCCTGAATCAGAGTAATCCTGGCCTTCCCATTTAAAGTGCTCCCTCATGGAATGCAGAGTCTCTGAAAATGAAAAATCCTCAGGAGGAGAAGCCAAGGAGTGGCATCATCCACATCAGAATCAGAATAATGAGGATACTCCTGCAAATCTTCCGCAGAAGATTCAGAAGCCCCTGAACCCTGTTCAAAACTGTCAAACTCTGGTTCCACTCTAGGCCTCTTATCAGGAGGGCCCATAGAACCTCTAATCATAGTAATCAAATCTTCTGCCATTTTAAGCATATGTTTCTTAGGTACGGAACCCGAAGGCTAGGAGAAGCCCCTACTGAAGCTGAAGTTGGCCTACCTCTAAAAGAAGTTTTGGCAACAGAAGGAGAGGCTCTAACTACTTTGGGAAGAGAGGGAAGAATAGTTACCTGAGCAGCCCCTCAGCCTGGCCTGCCTCCTGAGAGGGTACATCCTGTAACAGTAAAGTTTCTGCCTGAGACTCTATAGAAACTCCTGGCAAAACCTCTGGCTCCACTGAGCCATCTAAAGAACTGACGTCCGGGACTGCGGTTCATCAACCCTAGGCTTCGCTGTTTTGTCCTTGCGCTTCTTGGATGAAGCGGGCCGGAGCATCCGGCGGCATTTTATAATTGCAACGCTTCCCAAACACTAATCTGGCACAGTCTAACCTCCTCTTAATAGTGCGTTTGTTAAACTTAGCACAAGAGCGGCAACCAACAACGCCGTGCTCAGGCCCTAAACAAGGTATACATAATGTATGGTAATCCCTATGAGGTATTTGTTTCCCACAAGAAATACAGTTATTCACTTTTCTGACATCCGGTTAAATACTGAGGCAAGAAAACCAAAATGTTCCCAACGGGTACTTAGCCAACTCTGATTCGGTCTGAAACTCCGGTTTCGGAAATATTTCAGAACGCCAACCTGCACTCGCAAAACTGCTTCTGCATCGGATCACGCGGCAAAAAAGACTGAGGATATGACGCCGGTCATGCGCATTAGTACCCTGACGTACTGACGTCAGTCTAATGCGCCCTGACCGACGTCAGCCTTATACTCTGGTATTCGGGCCGACTGGATGCGGACTATACCCAATAGTAAGGACTGCAGCAATGGAAGACGAAGAACATCTAAGAAAGCTATAATATCTGACAAAAAAACTACTACCTCCAACCCCAACAAGCCAGTCAAAACAAGCCACAGAAATTTTGGTCTAGTATCAACCAACTACTCCACCCAGGGCAATCAATCCACTACTCCAAACCCTCAAAATACTGAACATAAATCACCAATGAATATAGCTAATGATTTTAACACCTTTTTCACTGATGCTATACAAACATTAGTCAACTATCACCTAACAACTTCACTCTACCTTCCAAAGAATCAACCTTACCCCCTACTTTTCAATTTCAACCTGTCCCAACATCATATATTCTAACCCTTCTACAGAAACTGAAACCATGCTCCCCCTCAGCAGACCAACTACCTGCTGAATTCCTACAGCAATCCACCAAAGCTATTGCCTATCCCATTTCTATCCTGATCAATAGAACTATTACTGAAAGTCATATCCCCAGTTTATGGAAAATATCCCATATTATCCCCCTCCACAAAGGAGGACAATCCACCGTACTCTCCAATTACCACCCTATTTGCCCTCCTCTCACCTCTGGCAAAGCTCATGGAAAAATGCATTCACAGACAATTACTTGACCATCTAATACATAATAACCTACTAGCAAACTGACAACATGGTTTTAGACCCTTTTCCTTCACAGATTATATTAACAACAACCGCAACCTTAAACTCTCTTCTGCTCTATTCATTAACCTGTCTAAAGCTTTTGACATGGTAAATCACCAAATTCTCATCACTATACTGAAATCCCTGTCACTGGATACATCCTCCATAAAGTGGTTCCAGTCCTACCTGAATAAAAGACAACAGGTTGTACTATGGCACAAGTCTCTCTCTACTCACCTACCCGTCAACCTCGGAGTCCCTCAGGGATCCATCCTTGGACATCTACTTTTTTCCATATTCATCAATGACCTTCACCTTGTCATCCCCAAGCTACATGCATACAATATGCAGATGACTCTACACTGATATGCTCAGCCCCCTCACCTTCTGAACATCTCTATCTTACCCAACAAGTATTTAACACAGTTGAGCAATGGTTCACACATAGATGCCTTCTCCTAAACCCCAAAAAGACTAAACTCCTCCTTTTCACTCCTACTAAGAAATCCCCCCCATTGGATTTCTCAGTTAACTCTACCAATAAAACCATTATATCCCCTGAACCATCTACCCAAACTATTAGAAGTCACCATTGACAATAATCTGAACTTTGACATCCATATTAACAATACTATAAAAACTGTACACAAAAAGCTAGGCTCTCTCTATAGGATAAAATCCTTTCTCCTACCTTCAGCTTGAACCACTATAGCACACACTCATCTAATCTCTTCTCTTCTTTACACCTCACCTATTTTTACTAACCTATCTAAAAATAATCTTAAATTGGAAATGTCCTACAATAATATTGCCAAATTTGCAACAGGAAACCCATTTAGAACCCATCACTGCCTTAATTTAAAGCAGCTAGGATGGCTTGAACTACAAAATCTAATTAAATTTCATCAACTAACTACAGCCCACAACACTCTTTACAAACCTTCCAAAACATCTATTCTCTCCACACTAATCACTCCCTATAAAAACATGCAATCTTTAAGGTCTTCTCAGAAACTTCTAGTACATACTACTAAAACAAACAATAAAGCTGGTGACTCCCCTTTTTCTAATATAGTTGGAAAAGCCTGGAACATCCTTGTAAATAAACTCTCCACACTTCCCTCACTATCCTGCTTCAAAAACAAATTGAAAGTATTCCTCAAAACACACTGGTTATGCCCATGCTCTAAACCTGACTAGTCTAAGTGTCTCTATATACTCTACTCTGCCTAACCCATCTACTCATTAAAAGCAACTCCTTCCTTTTTTAAACTATGTTACTAATTATCTCTTGACTACCTTGACTGTATTTACATGCCTTTATTATGCCTGTATTCTGCACTGTCAATTTAGATTGTACTTGCATCCTTTGTTATGCATGTATTCTGCACTGTACATTTTGTTATGCATGTATTCTGCACTATACATTTTACTGTGATAACCTGTTATACATAACTATTAATAGTTTTTATCTAGCTCATATGTCCTTAGATGTTATTGTGTTAATTTCATTGTCCTAGCTTGGAGCTTAACTCCCCGGGCCTCTACTGAAAATGGACATGTATCCAGTTGGACTAGCCCAGTAAACAAATGTAAAATAAAATAAAAATAAATAAATTTATGGTAGGTTCAAAACTGTACTATGTTCATCGTGTTTCACTGCTGCAGTCATTACACTTGGGTTGAATCCCAAAGCTGAGTTAGGGTGGCTGGTTCTATAGAGGATTTGGGGTGGCTATGAGGCCCTGCAGCCAGCTCTGGATCTAGAATAAAGAGGCAAGTGACAATGCTTGGCAAAGGTGTGCACTGAACTCCAAGTTGCAGCTTCCAAGATATCTTTGGTAGGTACTCCTCTAGGGTAGGCAGTTGAAGTGGCTGTTGCCCTGGTGGAATGTGGCCTAATGTTACTAGGTACAGGTTTCCCATGCTGTGTGCAGCAGAACCGGATACAGTGTCCTATCCACTTTGAAATGGTCTGCTTTGAAATAGCCTTTCCCTGTGATCCTGCAGCATATGCTACAACAATTGCTCGTTTTTTCTGAAAGCTTTTGTTTTGTCCAAGTAGAAACGTAATTGTCTGTGTATGTCCAAGGAATGCAGAAGTCTCTCCCCTTTATTCTGGGGATTTGGATAAAAAGTTGGCAAGTGAATAGTTTGATTAAGAGCCACACTGGATACCACCTTAGGCATAAATGAAGGGTTTGCTCTTAAAGAAACCCTGTCTTGGTGAAAAATGATGAAAGGCTCCACTGCCATTAGTGCCTGTAACTATGAGACTCTTCGTGCTGAGGTTATTGCCAGGAGCAGAGCAGTTTTCCATGATACATATTTTAATTCTGCTGAACTGGCTGGCTCAAAAGGAAGTAAAGTTAGTTTTTCCAAGACAAAATTGTGGTCCCATGTTGGTGTTGGTGCTCTCTGGGGCGGTCATGTTTTTAGCCCCTCTGAGGTACTGTTTTAGCAAAGGATGAGAGAAAATAGGAGGATCTGTGTTGTAATGAGCCGGGATGGCAGAGGCGTGGATCTTAATGGATGAAAAGGATATTCATTTGTCCAGCATCTCGGTTAAGTATTGTAATATCTGAGGAATATTTGGGACAAGGGGGTCAAAACTTTGAGGTTCCAGGCACTTTTCTGAATAAGATTTCATGGTGCTAGGCCTCCTGGCCTCCAAAATGACATCCATAACAGCTTTAGAGAGAGGTGTTGTCTGCTTGACTAATGAATCTGCCATGCAGCCAGGTTTAAGGTTTTGAGCTGACTGTGCAGGATCTGATTGTTTTGTTGAGTCAGAAGGTGCGGAGTTTGAGGTAAAATCCATGGAGGGCCTTGAGCTACGTTATTTAATATTGGGTACCAGTGCTGGCGTGGCCAGTCTGGGGCAATCGGGATCATCTGTGGTTTTTCTTGTCTGGCTTTTAGGAGTACCTTTGAAAGGAGAGGCAGTGGTGGGAAGGCATAAACTTTTAGGCTTTTCCAGCTGAACGAGACAGCATCCACCTTCCATGCTTGTGTGTGAAAAGTCCTTGTGCAGAATTTTTGTAGTTGGCAATTCATTGGGGAGGAAGAGAGATCTATGTCTGGGCACCGCCATTTTTGCATTATCATGCTGAATACTTGTGGATTTAAGTTCCACTCATGAGGATCCATGATGTTTCTGCTTAAGTCGTCTACCAGAGTGTTTTTCTTTCCTGGCAGGAATTGTGCTTGTACATGAACTTGATAGGTTAGAGCTGTGTTCCACAAGGTCATAACTTGTCTGCATAGGGGATAAGAATGAGTGCCCCCTTGCTTGTTTATGTACCATGTAACTGTGGTGTTGTCTGTCTTTAATAAAAGTTGTCCTGGATGCAGAAGGTCCTTGAAAGCTGTTAGGGCATTTTGTACAGCCAACATCTCTTTTTGATTGATGTGAAGATGCATTTGGTCTGTGGTCCACTTGCCCTGAATACATTTTCCTGCCATGTGTGCTCCCCAGGCGTAATCCGAAGCATGTGTTTTGTCTGCCTGGCTGTGGGTACAGTGAAAGGCTGTCACTTGTTGAGGTGACATGCCTGTGCCCACCGTCGAAACTCCTGTTGTAGGCAGGGAATTAGTTGTATTACTGCTTCCAAACTGTGACAGTGTTGAGTCCAAACACTTTTTAGGTACCATTGTAATTTCTTCATATGCAGTCTGGCATATGGAATTAGTAGTATGCAGGATGCCATGAATCCCAAGGCCTGCAGAATTTTTCTTGCAGGGAGTTGGGTTTTTGTTGCCATCAATTGAAAGTACTAAGTCAGTTGTCCTTGCTTGTCTGGTGTGAGATAAGCCATCTGGGCCGTTGTATTTAAGCTGGCACCCAGGAATATTATCTCTTGTGAGGACACTAGTTTTGACTTCTTTTCATTTACTGTGTACCCCAGGCAAATTAGCAACCTTTTTATAAACGCCAGATGCATTAGAAGAATGTCCTTGCTCTCTGCTTGAATAAGGCAGTCGTCCATGTATGGATATATTTGAATTCCTTTTTGTCTGCAAAATGCAATTAGGCACTTTGTGTAGACCCTGGGCGCAGTAGATAAGGCAAAGGGCAGTGCAGAGAACTGGTAATGCATTGAACCAGCTATGAATCTGAGGTATTTTCTGCAATTTTGTCTAACAGGGACATGCAGGTATGCCTCTTTTAGGTCCAAAGTAACAAGCCAAGCCTTCTTGCCCAGCATGGGAAGAAGCTGCTGTAGTGTCAACATTTTGAATTTCGGAACATCCAGGTAAGTATTTAGAGTAGAAAGGTCTAGTATGGGTCTCCAGGCTTTGTCCTTTCTGTGGACCAGGAAAAGTCTTGAGTAAAATCCTTGTCCTTGTTCCTGTTGTGGCACTTTTTGATTAGCTCTCATGTCCATGAGGGCTGTAATTTGTTTTTGTGCCTCTGCCCATTGATTTTGTGGCAGGTCTGGCATTCCTTTTAGCCTTGGTAGAGTGTGAAAGTGGAACCTGTAACCTTGAGACACAATATTCAGAACCTATTTGTCTTGGGTGATTATATGCCAATTTTGAGAAAAAAGTGCTAGTTTTCCCCCTAAGGGAGCTGCCAAAAGGTAAGTGCTTGGCATTCGAAGGGGGAAGTCATTGGGACCGTTTCCTGTAAGGTTGTGACTTGTCTTCACCTCCTTTTGGTGTTGAAGTACCCCACTGTCGTGGTCTGTAAGAGCCTTGGGGCTGAGATCTGCCTCTTGGGCGTCTGTATCTGCCTCTTTGTGGTCTGTCTGACACTGGAAAGGACAAATTCTTTGAAGGCCAATTTCTGCTAAATTGAGGTGGCTGTACCTGTAAGAAATCCTTCACTGTTTGCATAGATTTTGCCTTATCCATTTTCTTTAATACCTCTTCTGCCTTAACACCAAATAAAATATCCTGCTGTAAAGGAGCATCCAATAATTTAGCCTTAACATGATCAGGTAAACCTTGTTCTTTTAACCAAGCATGCCATTGAATCACAGATCCTGTAACTGCTGCTCTACAAGAAGCCTCTAATGAATCAAAACCACATTGCAGAGTATGTTTTCCAACTTGTTCAGCTGCATGCAATAAATCCTGCATCTCCTTATAGTCAGGATGTTCTGAACTTGTAATCATTTTCTGTTTTAACAGAGACATTAAATATTGTTGGTATTTAAGCATGTGAAACTGGTAATTTAAAGCTCTCACTGCTAAAGTTGCAGAAGTGTAAACTTTATTCCCCCATCTATCTAATGCTCTAGAATCCCTGTCAGAGGGAACTGGATTCTTAGCCGTGGAAGCCTTTACCCCTTTGGGACCCTGGGAAATTCTTTCTGGGTCAGCAACAAGGTTTTTATAAAGAAATTTGTGAGAGTCAGGGACTCTGTAGTACCTGTCTGGCTTGACTGGTGCAGGGGGCAAAGAATCAGGATTGAAACTGGATTCAGAGAACACATCATTCACAATATCTAACACTGGCGGAATAGCAAGGGGTCTGTGCTGAGGTAATAAAAGAAAGTCTCTGAGCCTTTTCTTGAATTTTGAGTAATCCTGGTCCTCCCAATGGAAATGCTCCCTCATGGTATGTAAAGTTTCCCCAAAAGAATAATCCTCAGGAGGAGAGGCTGAAGGAATTGATTCTTCAGCATCAGAGTCCTCATAGGGGGGTAAAGAGTATCCCTAGTCTGAAGAGGAATCAGAAGAAATGGAAACCTGGTCAGAGGAATCATAGTCTGTATCCTGCCTAGGCCTTTTATCAGGAGAGGGATGGGTACCCCTGATCAGAGTAATTAAGTCTTTGGCCATTTTGAGCATCTGTTTTTTAGGCATGGAGGCCTGTCCAGGTGAATGCTGTACTTGCTTCTTTGTCTTTAATGAAGTTTTAGACTTGGCTGTAGTTTTTACGGTAAGCTGTGAATGTCTGAAAACACCCTCAGAAGCCGATGACTGCTCAGCGGCTCCGGACCCATCTGAAGGGTTAGTTTCCATAGGCCCAACACCTCGAGTATCCAGAGGCCTAGACATCTCCACATGGGAGTCGGAGGCGGCCTGTGGCTCTGAGGTAGCGGGTGTCAGGAGCTGCGAAAGCACCTCACTGAGAACCGGCGACTGGCCTAGAAGAGTCTTCATCGTCAGTTTTGGGCCTCGGATGCCTGTCCTTATCCTTGTCTTTGTGTTTTTTGTGTATTCCGGTCGTCGGTTGTTCCGATGGCATGGTATAATTAAACCTTCAGCCAAAGTAATGGCGAGCAAAATCAAACCAACGTTTAATAGTGTGTTTGTTAAATCTAGCACAAAACTGACAACTAGTGACGTCGTAGTCTGGGCCTAAGCATGGAATACAGTAAGAATGAAAATCCTTATGAAGTATTTGCTTCCCACAAGAAATACAATTATTAACTTTTACTGACATCGGTCTGAGGCAAGAAACATTTTCCCCAACAGGGTACTTAGCTTTATTGAAGACTTCGGTTCTGAAATTCGAATTGAAAATCAAAGGAGTCGGCCGACCGGCACTTGCGAACTGCTTTTGCTTCGGGCACCGTGCAGCAAGAAAGACTGAAGAAAATGGCATCGGCAGCATCTTATATACCCCTGGCGCAGTGATGTCAGAGAAGAAGCGACAGCAACCGACGCCGGACCAAGACTTTGGAACTGTGGCCGACTGCGGGACCGCCTGATGGCAGGATAACCCAAGTGTAATGACTGCAGCAGTGAAACACGAACATCTGGGAAGGACCAGTTCTTAGTAGGCCAGTGCCTACTAAATCTTGGAGGTTGCACTTGTAAGAAGTCTTTCACAGTTTGCATAGATTTCACTTCATCTTCCATCTTTGTTAAAACTTCTTCAGCCTTATTACCAAAGAGACGGTCCTGTTGTAAAGGAGCATCCAACAATTTTGCTTTAACATGATCAGGCAGAGTTTGCTCTTTGAGCCAAGCATGCCTTCTTAGCACAGACCCAGTTACAGCAGCCCTGCAAGAGGCCTCCAAAGAATCAAAGCCATATTGCAAAGTATGTTTTCCAACTTGTTCAGCTGAATGCAATAAATCCTGTAAATCTTTATTTTCCACACAGTCAGAAATTAATATCATTTTCTGTTTTAGCAGTGCCATGATATGAAATTGAAAGTTTAAAGCCCTGATTGCTAAGGTTGCAGAAGTGTAAACCTTCTTACCCCATCTATCCAGTGCCCTGGAATCTCTATTAGAAGGGGTAGGATTTTTAGCAGTAGAGGCCTTAATGCCCTTGGGACCCTGGGAAATGGTTTCAGGATCTGCAATAGGATTTTTGAAAAGGAATTTGTGGGAGTCAGGTACCCTGTAGTATCTGTCTGGCTTACAAGGAGCCAGAGGCAGAGAATCAGGAGCCATACTAGAGTCTGAAAAAAACAACAACAATGTCTGGAACAGGAGGTATAGCAAAAGGCCTATGCTGAGGAAAAAGAAGAAAATCCCCAAGTCTCTTTTTAGATTCTGAGAAATCCTGACTTTCCCAGTGGAAATGTTCTCATAAGGTATGAAAAGTTTCCCCAAAAGAAAAATCCTCAGGGGGAGAAGCAGAAGGAATGGAATCTTCTGCGTCAGAGTCCTCATACGTAGGTATAGACAAATCTTGTTCATTAGAAGAGTCAGAAGAAATAGAATCCTATTCAGAAGATTCATAATCAATGTCTTGTCTAGGCCTCTTGGGGGGGGGGGGGGGGGGGTTGGTTGGCTACCCCTGATCAGAGTAATTAAATCTTCAGCCATTTTGATCATTTGTTTTTTAGGCATAGGGGCCTGCACATGTGGCCCAGGAGTAGGTTTTTTAGACATAGATTTAGATTTTGGCCTTAGTTTTGAAGATGGTGTCGGTTTAATATACAAATCTGTAGGCCTGAAAACACCCTCAGAAGCCGATGTCTGCACAGCGGCTCTGGACCCATCTAAGGTAGAGACATCCGCAGGTTCCATAATTGAAGCATCTCGTGGCATACCGGACTCTGAATGGGTCTCAGTAGAGGTCTGCGAATCAGAAGTAGCAGGTATCAGGGGCTGCGAAAGCGCCTCACTGAGTACTGGTGAACTGGCGACTGGCTTAGGAGAAGCGCCGTCGTCAGTTTTGGACCTCGATGGCCTGTCTCTGTCTTTTTCTTTGCGTTTTTTAGGTATTCCGGTAGTCGGATTGCTAACCGATGACATTTCTGGACAATTAAAGCGCGAGCCAAAATATTTAGAAGCAAAAACATACCGGCGTTTAATAGTGCGCTGATTAAATTTAGCACAAAACCGACAGCAAGGTACGTTGTGTTCAGGACCTAGGCAAGGAATACAGTACAAATGAAAATCCTTATGAGGTATTTGCTTCCCACAAGTAATGCAATTATTAACTTTTACTGACATCGGTCTGGAGCAAGAAAAAGTTTCCCCAATGGAGTACTTAGCTTTTTAGTTGAAGACTTCAGTTCTGAAACTCGAAAACGAAAATTTCAGGAGTCGGCCAACCAGCACTTGCGAACTGCTTCTGCTTCGGGCACCACGTGGCAAGAAAGACTGATGTAATGGCGTCGGCTGCATGTTTTATACCCCTGATGACCTGACGTCATGGAAGAAGGGACAGCAACCGACGCAAGACCCAAGACTTTGTTAATCAGGCCGACTGAGGGCAACCTGCTAGCAGATTACCCAAATGTAATGTCTGCAACAGTGAAACACAAAGAACATCCAGTGTTGCCTTGGCCAGTAGGGAGTCACCAGCAAGACTTTTGGTTTTTCCTTCCTGATTTTCAGTAGGACCTTTTAGATTAGTGGGAAGGGTGGAAAAGCATACAGAAACAGTCCCTTCCATGGAATGCTGAAGGCATCCACCCTCCAGGCAAGTGGAGAGTGATCCTTGGTGCAGTGTTTGTTCAACTGTCTGTTCTCGGGGGGGGGGGGGGTTGGGGGAGCCAAACAGATCCACTTGAGGTGTGCCCCACCAGTAGACAATGTCTAGGAAGGTCTCCCTGTTCAACATCTACTCGTGCTGAAGAGAGGATGTTCTGCTGAGAATATCCGCTTGTTTGTTGTCCTGAGAGAGGATGTCTGAAGCCTGCAGGATTAAGCTGCGCCTGGAGGCAAGGTCTCAAATTTGTAAAGTTATCCGGCATAGGAGGTAAGCTCTGGTCCCTCCTTGTTTGTTGAAATACCACATTACTGTGGTGTAGTCTGTGAATATCTAAAGGCGACCCGGTTGGAGGATAGGAAGGAATGCCTCCAGGGCCAGAAGAACTGCAGTCATTTCCCTTACACTGATATGCTTCTTTTGAAGGGTAGGATTCCATGCTTCCTGAGCCCTGAACCCTTTGAAGGTGGCCCCCCACCCTAGGTCTGATGCATCTGTATGCATAAGTTGGGTTGGGGAGGAGATTTGAAGTGGAGGTCCAGGATTGTGAAGTATTTGTCGAATCCACCATCTTAATTCTGTTTTGAGGCAGGGCAGAATGGTAATTTGTTGCTCTAGGGAGTGTTGGTGTTGTGACCACACATTTTTCAGATACCATTGTAATTTCCGCATGTGCATTATGGCTAGGGGAAGCATAGGGAAGGTGGCTGCCATCAGCCCTAGGAGTTGCAGGAATTTTCTTGCAGATATCTGTGGAACTAGCAATAAGTTTTGCAAATGACTGGAGAATGACAGGACTTTGTACTAGGGGAGGAAAGCCAGCATCAGGTCTGTCCTGATCCTGCAGACTAGAACAATTTTGCCTTGCTGCAGGAGTAAGGAAGATTTGTGTAGGTTTAGGGTGAAACCCAGGTTTTATGTTGGGGAAGTGGTGAACCTGAGATGATTTTGGAGAAGGTCATCTGTTTCTGCTAGAAGAAGAATGTTATCTAGGTACAGAAAGATTTGGACATCTTTGGTCCTGCAGTAAAGCAATGGCTGAGGCTAGGCATTTTGTAAATACCCTGGGTGCTCTGGACAAACCAAAGGGCAAGGCTGTAAACTGAAAATAAGAGCATGGTCCAGTAAAACGTAAGAATTTCCTGTTGGAGGGTTTTATGAGGATAAGCTTCCTTTAAAGCTAGAGTGGCCATGGAGGCCTGGGCTGGTATTAAAGGGAGAAGAGTTTGAAGAGATAGCATCCTGAACGATGGGAATTTTAGGAACCAGGTTAGGCAGGATAAATCAAGTACAGATCTCCAAGGCCCATCTTTTTTGGGGACCAGAAAAAGTCTAGAGTAAAATCCTTTTCCTTCCTGTCTTGGAGGAACAGGTTCTATTGTACCTAATCTTAGAAGGTCTAGTAGTATGTGGGGTATGACGTGGATTTGATTTTTGGAAGGAAAGGGGATGGGCCTTGCAATGGGTTTTTCCTTCCAAGAAAGGAAATATCCATTTTGAATGACAGTCAGTACCCAGTGATCTGATGTGATGTTTTTCCAAAAGGGGAGGCAGTGGGAGAGGCGGGCTGACAAAAGTAGATGGGCAAGGCAGTCACACATTGTTGGGGCCACTTCTACCCTGAAATGCTCGTCTTGGAGAAGGTTGAGAGGTAACTGGTCTGGAGTAGGTTTGCCTCCTGGTTCCACTCCTAAGTCCGGAAGAGGAGGGGGTAGCAGAGGAAGGGATTCTCCTGACAAAGGAGATTTTTGCAGGACAATTCCTGTAGTATTTAAGAATGGGAGACACAAGGATATGCTTGATGTCGTGAAGCTCCTTACTTTTTCCCCTACATATTTTTAAAAAGTTCTGCAGATTGTTTGCCAAACAAGAGGTTATGGTCTAATGGGGCATCTAGAATTTCTGACTTGAAATCCTCAGGGAGTGGTTGGAGGCAAAGTCAAGAGTATCTACAGAGGACTGAAGCAGAAACTGTAGACATAGCGGAACCTGCTGCAGCATCATAACTGCACCTAATGGAATGTCGGGCTATCTGAGAAGCCAGGGACAATTTAGATGCTATGTCAGTTTTGGCAGAGAAGTCAGTGGTGGTAGCCAAGAGAGTGGAGGGCTTGTGAAAAGTACAGTTGTGTACACTTACCGTAAATGTAGATGTTCGAGTGTATTCACTGTTGCAGTCATCACATTTGGGTTATCTTCTTGCAGTAGCCCTCAGTTGGCCTGATTAACAAAGTCTTGGGTCTTGCGTCGGTTGCTGTCCCTTCTTCCATGACGTCAGGGGTATAAAACATGCAGCCGACACCATTACATCAGTTTTTCTTTCCCCAGATGTCAGGTGCCCCTCTAATGGGAAACAATTAAATCTATAAATATATATATATATATATATATATATATATATATATATATATATATATGGTTATACCTCCAACAAAAAAGCAAATACACCAAAAAGCTTTTGAGCATAGTAAACAGTGAATACACTCGAACATTTACATTTATGGTAAGTGTACACAAATGTACTATGTTCTTCGTGTTTCACTACTGCAGTCATCACATCTGGGTAGATTTCCCAAGCCAAGGATGGGAGGAGGAATTTAGATAGCATTAGGACCAGCTATAAGGCCCTGCAAGACTGCAGTGGCAAAGTCAGCTCTGGATTTAGAGGAAATTGGCAGACGGTAATGCTTGGTGAAAGTATGTACAGAACTCCAGGTAGCAGCTTCTAGGATGTCTCTGGTAGGGACGCCTCTGAGAAAGGCTGTAGAGGTAGATGCAGCCCTGGTTCAGTGGGGTCTGAGCCCCTGTGGGATAGGTTTTCCATGGTGCTTGTAGCAGAAATGAATGCAATGGCCTGTCCATTTGGAAAATATTTGCTTTGAAATAGCCTTACCCTTTGCCCGTGCAGCAAATGCCACCAGCAGGTGTTCAGATTTCCTTTGAGGTTTAGTCCTGTCCAAGTAGAATCTAAGTTGTCTGTGCATATCTAAGGAGTGCAGTATCCGTTCCCCTTTGTTCTGTGGATTAGGAAAGAAGATTGGCAAATGAATGGACTGATTAAGGGCCACACTGGATGCCACCTTGGGCATGAAGGAGGGATTGGTCCTGAGGGACACCCTGTCCGCATGAAAGATGATGAAAGGCTCCACTGCCATAAGGGCCTGTAATTCAGATACCCTTCTTGCTGAAGTGATTGCTAAAAGGAAAGCTGTTTTCCAAGAAAGGAATTTTAAGTCTGCAGTAGCAGCTGGCTCGAAAGGAGGAAGAGTGAGTTTCTCCAGTACAAAGTTAAGGTCCCAGGCTGGGGTTGGAGCTTTCCTGGGTGGTCGTAAATTTTTGGCCTCTCTGAGGAACTGCTTGAGCAGTGGATGAGAGAAGAAGGGAGGTTCTGTGTTATAATGTGCTGAAATGGCTGAGGTGTAAATTTTGATGGAGGAGAAAGACAGGCCCTTGTGAAGCATCCCAGTTAAGTATTGTAAAATCTGAGGTAAATTGGGCACTGCTGTGCTCATCCCTTGAGATTGGTTCCAGGCACAGAATCTTTTCCATTTTTCAGCATAAGATTTTCTAGTACTAGGCCTCCTTACCTCTAAAATGATGTCCATCACTGGTTTACTGAGGGATGGTGAAGGAGATTAGGTAATCAGCCAGGCTGCTAGGTTCAGTGCTTGAAGCTGAGGGTGCAGAATCTACGGTTCTCCTGCGGAGACTATAGGGTAGGAGTCTGAGGCAGGTGCCATGGGGCCGACGGTGACACACTGCGCAAGAGGGGGTACCAGTGTTGGCGTGGCCAGTCTGGTGCAATCAAAATTGTCCTTGGTTTGTCTTGCTTGATCTTCAGTAGTACTTTGGAGAGCAGAGGCAGAGGAGGAAAGGCATAAACTGAAAGGTTTTTCCAGTTGAAGGAGAGTGCTTCCACTTTCCAAGCTTGTTTGTGGGGAGTCCTTGTGCAAAAAGTGTCCAACTGATAGTGCTGGGGGGAGGCAAACAGGTCTATATCTGGGCACCCCCATTTGCTTGTCAACATGTTGAAAATCCTTGGTTCCAGTTTCCACTCGTGTGTCCATGAGGTTTCTGCTTAGTTCGTTTGCCAGTGTATTTAGTTTTCCTGGCAGGAACTGAGCTTGTAGATGCACTTGGTAGCTCAGGGCTGTGTTCCGCAATGCCATGGCTAGTCTGCAGAAGGGGTAAGAATGTGTACCCCCCCTGCTTGTTTATGTGCCACATAACAGTGGTGTTGTCCGTCTTTACCATTAATTGTCCTGAAAGAATGTGGTCCTTGAAGGCTGTCAGAGCATTCTGTACAGCTAACATTTCTTTTTGATTGATATGCAGGTGCATTTGACTTGGGTTCCATTTGCCCTGACTGCACCTCCCTGCCAGGTGAGCCCCCCAAGCATAGTCTGAAGCGTCTGTTGTTAGGATTTGGATGGCAGGGGGTAGTGTGAATGGTAGTCCCTTGTTTTGGTGGCAGGCCTCTGCCCACCAAAGGAACTCTAGGCGTAGGCAAGGTATAATAGGAATCATTGCTTCTAGATCCTGAGAATGTTGACACCATAGGCTTTTTAGATACCATTGTAGTTTCCTCATATGCAGTCTTGCATATGGAATCAGAAGAATGCAGGAGGCCATGAACCCTAAGGCTTCTAGTATTTGCCTTGCAGATAGCAGGGTTTTTGTGGCCACTTGTTTGAAGTAGGTTGTCAAATGAATTTGTTTCTCTGGCGTGAGGAAAGCCATCTGGGAAGTTGTATTCAGGCTTGCTCCCAGGAATAAAATTTGTTGACAAGGTACCAGGTGTGATTTCTTTTCGTTTATGGTGTACCCCAGGCAAGTCAGCACCCTTTGTACAAAGGCCAGATGATTCAAAAGTATGTCCTGGCTTTCTGCCTGAATTAGACAATCGTCCATGTATGGGTATATTTGAATATTTCCTTGCCTGCAAAATGCAATAACTGGAACTAGGCACTTTGCGAATACCCTGGGCGCAGTAGATAAGCCAAAGGGTAGTGCAGAGAACTGATAGTGCGTGTAGCCTGCTTTGAAGCGTAGGTATCTCCTGCAAGATTCCCTGATTGGGATGTGCAGGTATGCTTCCTTTAAATTTAGTGCTGCCAACCAGGTGTCTTTGCCTAGCATAGGGAGCAACTGAAGAGTCAGCATCTTGAATCTTGGAATAACCAAAAAGGTGTTTAGAGTAGGCAAGTCCAGGATATGAGGCCATGAACCAGGAAAAGTCTCTAGTAGAAACCTTGTCCCTTTTCCTCTTCTGGTACCAGTCGAATAGCCCCCATGCTTAAGAGAGAAAGTACTTGCTTTTGGGCCTCTGCCCACTGATTTGGGAGTAGGTCTGGCCACCCGCTTGGTGTTGGTAACGTGTGGAAGTGAAATCTGTATTCCTGGGACACTATATTTAAAACCCATTTGTCCTGGGTAATGAGTTCCCAGTTCTTTGCATGAAGAGCAATCTTCCCCCCCAAGGGGGCAATCAGTTGAGAAGTTCTTGGAAGTTTAAAAAGGAAGTCACTGGGGCAGTTTACCATAGGGGGGAGTTTTATTACTCCCAGATTTGGAAGTGGAGGCTTCCCACTGCTTAGTCCTGTGCGTACCCTGGGACTGAAGCCTGGGAGCTCTGCTGGATCTCTAAGCCTCTTTTAGAACCAGAGAAATCCTGACTTTCCCAATGAAAATGCTCCCTGAGAGTATGCAAGGTTTCACCAAAAGAGAAATCCTCTTGGGGCGGGAGGGGGGGGGGCAGAGGGAATAGAGTCCTCAGCATCAGAATCCTCATAAGTAGATAAGGGTAAATCCTGGTCATCAGAGGAAACAGAAAATTCAGAATCCTGGTCAGAAGTATCATAAGCACACTCAGTCCTAAGACTCTGAGAGAGGGAAGGCTGTCTTCCCCTGATCAGGTCTTCAGCCATTCTTATAATTTGTTTTTTTAGGCATAGAGGCCTGACCATGCGGTCTGGGCATTTGTTTTCTAGGCATGATTCGAGTTTTAGGCCTTGAAGAAGAAGAAGATGGTGTTGGTTTAATACACAAGTCAATAGGCCTGAATACATCCTCAGAGGCCGGTGCCTGCACAGCAGCTCCGGACACATCCAAGGTAGAGACATCTGCAGGTTCCACAGTTGAAGCATCTTGCAGCATACCGGTCTCCGAATGGGTCTCAGTAGAGGCCTGCAAATCTGAAGTAGTGGGTATCAGGGGTTGCGAAAGCACCTCACTGAGTACTGGCTAGGCGGCCCGTCTAGGTCTTTATCTTTGCGTTTTTTCGGAATGTCAGTAGTCGGATGGCTTACCGAAGGCATATCAGGATAATTGAACCGAGCACCAAAATATTTAGCAGCAAACTATACAGACAATGGATAGTTTGTGGTTTAAATAAGGCACAAAACTGACAGCGAGGTACATCATGGTCAGGCCCTAGGCAAGGAATACAGAACAAATGAAAATCTTTACGAGGTATTTGCTTTCCACAAGTAATGCAATTATTTACTTTTACTGACATTGGTTTAGAGCAAGAAAAAGTTTCCCCAATGGGGTACTTAGCTTTTAGTTGAAGACTTCAGTTTTGAAACTCGAAAACGGAAATTTCAGGAGTCGGCCGTCCGGCACTTGCGAACTGCTTCATCTTCGGGCACCGCACGGCAAGAAAGACTGATGTAATGGCGTCGGCTGCATGTTTTATACCCCTGTCAACCTGATGTCATGGAAGAAGGGACAGCAACCGATGCAGGACCCAAGACTTTGTTAATCACGCCGACTGAGGGCTACTGCAATTAGATAACCCAAATGTGATGACTGCAACAGTGAAACACGAAGAACATCTTGGTCTAAGGCATATTTTATCACGCGTTTGGTACCGGACAGCTCTGAAGGCCAGGGTGGTTGCATACTTTTTTCCCAGTCCTGTCCATGCTTTTGGTATCCTTATCTGTGGGCAGAAGAGATCCTGAAGGAATCAGTCTAGATTGCTTGTCGGGGGAGACAGCAATTACTGCATGGTCTGCCAGGGGAGGCTTTACCAAGAATTTCTGCTCATCAGGTACTTTGTAGAACCTGTCTGGTCTCTTAGGAACAGGTGGTTGTGAGCTTGGATTTTTGGATGCAGAGGTGAAAGCATCCAGATAGGCAGGTAAGACAGGTGGGATGGTTGACGGGGAGGGAGAATCCACTTGAGAGAGTTCAAAATACCTCCTCTGGGTGTCAGTCATCTGGGTAGTGTCCCATTTGAAGTATTCCTTCATTTTAGTAATTATTTCCCCAAAGGAGATATCCTCTGGTGGGGAGTCCCCTTCAATGGATTGCTCATCTGGGGAGAAGTATTCCAAAGGACAGGCAATTTGTGAGGCCTAAGAAATAGATTAATCAGAAGATGAGTAATAGGGTTCTAATTCTTCCTCTCCTTCTTAGGCAGTAGGCAAGGGGAGAGAAGTAGCAGAAGCAGGCCTAGGACTAAGCACTGGAATAGTGGAAGGGGAAGAAGCTGTGGGCCTAAGAGCCATAAAAGCCTGCATCAAGGACTTGGTAAATGATTGCCAGTCTGGGACTCCTTCAGGGGTAGGAGTCAGGTGTTTAGTTTTTTTGTTTCCATTTGAAGGCGTACATCTTGGCTTCAGGTAATGGCATCCCGGTCATTCGTCCAACTGTATCTGGTTCCCCCTAGACATCGGTAGGGACAGACGTTTGTGCTGTCTCCGTTGACACGCAGGCCGTGACTTCTGAAGCGACTTCCTCGGTGGGAGCCGTCAAAGTAGACGGTTCTATTGGATGTCCTTCCTCTAGTCCCAATCCCCCTATTACAAGCAATAAAACCAACCACAAATACCTCAAATTCTTCACCATGAATGCCCAAAGTCTAAGAAACAAAGTAACTCACCTTCATGCCTGGTTTAACCATAACCTACCTGACATTGTAGTGATCTCCAA
Source organism: Protopterus annectens (assembly GCF_019279795.1). Taxonomy (NCBI): domain Eukaryota; kingdom Metazoa; phylum Chordata; order Ceratodontiformes; family Protopteridae; genus Protopterus; species Protopterus annectens. Next base: position 1,616,375,264 of record NC_056731.1, read on the forward strand.
AACCTGGTTAAAACACCAAATTTGTGACAATGAAATCCTCCCTCCTGGATTCCAATCCCTGAGACATGACTGCTTAAGTAGAGAAGAGGTGGGGTATCCATAATCTACTCTAACTTGCTGTCCATATCTCCCTACCCCAATCCTATCCCTCCATTCAACAATGCAGAACTAGTAATAGGCCTACTAAAACTAAATAACCACAAAAGAATATGTATGATTGCCTTCTACATCCCCCCTGGTAATAACATCACCACTCTTGAATAAATCCTCCTCTGGACCTCTACTAATATTAAGCTAGAGACTTTCATATTTGGGAGATGTAAATATCGACTGGAATAAAATCAACAACCCAAATCCCACCATATCCAGCAATTTATATAACTATACCAAACTAACTCCATCACCAGACCCAACAAAACAAACCCCCCCCAGGCACCACTCTAGACTGGATCCTTGTATCTCACCCTAATAAAGTTATAAACTCTGGCACTATTCCTGACTCTATAGGAGACTACTTGCCATCTTTCATCCACAGAGCTACCCACTCCTCTCCTCACCTACACCAATACACCCACACTCGTAACCTCACAAACTAACCCCACAACCTTCTCTGACGTCCTAAAACAAACTGGAACCCCCTAAAAACTCTATCACATGACAATGCCGTAGAACTCTTCAACTCAACCTTAAGCATCCTCAACTCCCTAGCTCCACCAAGAACAAGAAGGGTAAAAACCAAGACCGCCCCTGGCTAACCAAAGACACCAAAAAACTTATGCTACAAAGAGATAAATCCTGGGAAACATACCACCAAAATAAGCAACCACAAACTCTTCTTAAATATAAACAACTTCACAACCTCGTTAAAAAACAAATCATCAGAGATAGCTTCATAGGTTCATAGATTAGTACTAAGCTAACTGTCCTTGCGAGCCATTTTAAGCCTAGCCAATTATCCCTTGTTCACAGATTGATATTAGGCTATCTGCCCTAGGGCATTTATAAGCCTAGCCAGAGTGTGTTTGGCTTTCGCCACCCTTTTAGATTAGTTGACTGTGCCTCTGTATAGTAGGTCACAGAAGATAGCCCTTTTAAGGTTAGTTTACTGTGCCTCTGTCTAGTAGGGACACAGAAGAGATACCAGGGGTAAACCTACGATCTCCCATCCACTTGTCAAGATTTCTCTTGAAGAGGGTCATTGAGGGGCTCTGCCTAACATGGATTGGGATTTTGTTCCAGAGTGAGAGGAGCCTCTGGGATATGAAGCTGTCCCTCCAGCATGTCCTATTTATTTCTGTGCTGAGGTTTAAGTCCCTGGAGTGTGTAGCTCTAAGGGATTTGGATTTCCTGAGGTGGAGCATGTCCATTAATTCTGGTTTGGACATGGCTTTATACGTCAGGCACAGATTGCCTCTGAGTAGGCGGTAAGCAACTGAGTAGAGCTGGAGTTTCTTTAGCCTAACTGCGTAGGGCATCTGTTTGAGTCCCTTGATCGTCTTGGTGAGGTACTTTTGGGGTCTTTCCAGTTGCTGCAGGTGTCGGGTAAGGTACATCCCAAATGGGGCATTGTATTCAATTTTGGGCCTGATGAGTGATGAGTAGAGGGGCACAATGACCTCTCTTGATCTAGATGTGAACCCTTTCATGATAAGGTGGGCCATATAGAAGGTCTTTCTAACCACTTTGGCAACGTGATTGTCAAAGGAGAGATTGCTATCTACTTGGGTCCCCAAATCCCTAATTACTTCTTCCGTACTTAATGGATTACCACCTATGTGGTAATTTGTGGGCACTTTGTTTTTCCCAAAGGGGATGACTATGCACTTTTTGGCATTTAGCTTTAGGCCATGGCTCTGGCACCAGTTATCCGTCTCTGTGAGACCCTTTTGGAGGACACCTGTGTCAGTCGGCGAGTCGATTATGGCACCCAGTTTGCAGTCATCTGCGAACTTGGTCAGCCATAGTCCTCCCATGTTAGCCTGTACCTCAGAGAAATATATACCGATAAAGAGAGGGCCCAGGACTGAGCCTTGTGGGACGCCACTTGTAACTGGTTTAGAGTCTGACATGGCACCTGCAATTCTGACCATGTGGGTTCTATCCCTGAGCCAGTTTGCAACCCATCTTGTGACATACGGGTTGATATTTAAGCTGGTGAGCTTATTTATGATGCCCGAGTGGGGTATTGTGTCGAAGGCTTTTGCGAGGTCCAGGTAGGCTGTGTGGACTACCTTCCCTTCATCTATGGCCTTGGTGACTGTTTCAAAGAAGTCGACCAGGTTCAAGAGGCAAGATCTGCCCTTAACAAAGCCGAATTGGGTAGGGTCCAGTGTTTGGAGGTTCCCAATGTCTTTGTTTATGAGTTCCATGATGATACGCTCCACAGCTTTGCAGACCAGGCTAGTCAGGCTTATAGGGCAATAGTTTCCGGGGTCCGTTGTGGCACCACCTTTGTGGAGTGGGACCACTGTTGCTGTACGCCATTCCTTGGGCACATATCCTGTAGTAAGGCTGAGAATGAACAGTGACTTTATGTGAGGGTTCACTTCTTCTTGGAGCTCATGTAAGACGCAGCCCGGGACACCATCTGGTTCCATTGATGCTGTGTTTTTTGCTTTGGAGAGGGCAGCTCTCACCTGTGCATCTGTGATGTCAGGGAGGCTACACTGTTGGGATAGACATTTGCTCTTTTGGGGGGGAAGGGGGGGGAGTTTGCACAGAACCTGTCTACCAGGATGTTGGCAATGTCTGTGGGTTCAGTGTATTTTTTGTCATTTTGCACTAACTCAGAGCATATCTGAGAGTTGCCACCCAGGTTCCTGACATAACTAAAGAAGGCCTTGTGATTATCTTTAGCGTCTTGTGCAATTTTTCTTTCGAAGCTGGCCTTAGATAATTTTATGAGGGATCATAGTTTCTTGCTAGTACTGATCAGAGATGCCTTCCCTTTTTGGGATTTTGCTCTATCATGTAGTAGCTTCCTCCTTCTGTGTATAGCTAATTTATGGCTGGGGTCCACCAGACAGGTCTCCTGCCTTTGGAGGAGTGAGTCTTGGCTTTATTTGGGATAGCACGATCCATGCATTCCTGTAGGTGTCCATAGAATGCGTTTGTAAAGGATTCTGCGGTTTGGGCCGTATTTTCCACCGGCCCGGGGGCTTTGAAGGATTCCACCTCGGTTTTGAGAAGTGTGAAGTTTGCTTTTGAGAAGTTCTTCACCGTGGTTTCCTTGGCTGGGGGTGTGGAAGGGATATGGATGTCCAGTGAGATTAATTTATGGTCAGATCTTACCAATGAGGGGTATACCTCTGGTATGGAACATAGAGTCCCCATGCTGGTGATGATCAGGTCCAATATGTTTTCCCCTCTTGTGGGAGTGGTGACCAGTTGTTCCATAGCATTTGAGTTTATAAATTCTAGGAAGCGTTGTGCGAGGGTGTTGGGGCTTGAGTAGTGCTCCCAGTTTATGTTTGGGTAGTTGAAGTCACCCAATATGATGGTGTTTGGAGAGACCTTCATATTCCCCAGTGTTCTCAGGAAAGCTGAGTGGGGTTCCTGAGTTTGGGAGGGTGGTCTGTAGCAGGCTACAAACTGAAAGGCAGTTTTGCCCACTGTTAGTTGCACATGGATGGTCTCCGATGCTTCGTGCAGTGCCACTAACCTGGAGGTGTGAGTATCTTTGATGAATATAGATACTCCCACTCCTTTTGTGGTTTGGTCTGCATTTTGGGGCCGAAAAGCATGGTATGAGGTATAACCTGGTAGTGCTGGGGTGCTCTCGGGAGCCTTGAACCAGGTTTCTGTTATTGCACAGATATCGATATTCTCCATACTGAGGAGAGCCTCGAGTGCGTGCATCTTGAGGTTTAGACTTCTGGCGTTGAGCAGCATTACCCTTAGTTTCTTTTTCCTTGTGTTGTCTATGGAGGTGGGTTTGTCTTTTGATCCTTGACTAAAAAAGGCACTATGGGGGTGGCAAGAGCCTTAGTCAATATTCGGAAGCCCAGGGGTGACAGATGCAAGCCGTCCCTAGTGAAGCAATGTGGCTTGTCGAGCATGTCATCCCAGGCTGACAGATACTGGATCCCCTTTGAATGACACCAATACTTTAGCCAATTGTTAAAATTAATCATTTTGCCTTTATACTGTGGCATCATTCTTGGTGAGGGTAAGATGCTACTCAAGGGTCAGGGTCATACCAGCCTGGGCTACACGATCAGAGAGCTCCTCTATGTCTCTCTTCATGTAGTCCAGGGAGGTACGTCTCAGGTCATTCATACCAGCATGGACAATGATGGAGTCATATTTATACTTGCTTTGCAGTGACCTGAGTGCTTGTGTTATGTGGCGGATCCTGGCACCAGACAGGCAGCTTACAGTGACCTTCTCCTTGTTCAGCCTGGTGAGTGGGACGTTAGTGTGTCTGACAATAGAGTCACCTATTACAAGTGTATTAGGTGTGTTGTTTAGCCTTAAGGGCTGTGACTGTGTGGCACGCTGACTTTGTGAACTATGTGATACGTGGGTATTGTTGTGGGGTAGCGGTTGCTTGGATGTCTGCTTTGGAGGTCTCTGCTGCTTGGGAAGATTTTTATTTAGAGCCTCCGAGTATGTTTTTGTGTGTTTATGTGTTTGGTTTGCTGTTGCGATAGGTCTATGTGAGACTGGATTTGTGGTGTGTGTGGTTACCTTCTCCACCTGACTGACTGCGCCAGTACTGGGTTGAGAGAGCTCAGCCTCCAGTTTGGCTATATAGTTGCATCTCTCACATATATTTGAGCTTGTTGGGAGGAGGAGAGGGTGGTCTGTGTACATAAGGCAGTTGTAACATTGCCTCAAGATTCCCAGATTCACCAGCTGGACTGGAGAGTAAACCCGAAACTGACTTTTGCACATGCCAGAATAGTATAAGGAACTACTTTTTGACTGATCAAAAAGGACCAATAAGGAGCCAAGTACTTAAGGGAGTATAAGAGGGTATAGTGCTTTAGTTTATTAGTGCTTACTTATAAGATTACTTGTACGAGCAACTGCAGGGCTTCAGAATGAAAATAGAGTGCTTACTTTGAGATTTGGAACAGTTCTAAGGGAAAAAGTGGAGAGCAGACTTTGTGGAGCCGGGAATAGTTTAAACCCGTTTAAGTGGAGCTGTCCGATGCTGCTCTATTCGCAAAATCATGCAAAACTGCGCAAATGCGGGTTTTAAAGCAGGGAAACTGAGAGAGACAGGAATCGACCCAAAACGGCCAATAAGCTACTAGTTTCAGGGCTGAGACCACTCCTCCAGGGACAGATAGGCTGCTCAAAGCTCCCCATTCTCACTGAACAGGGAAGCTTCCTCCTATCCAAGTAAGGATATGGGCAACACAGGAAACTATGCCACAGTCCGGAATTCAGCAAAACCTGAAATCTGGACTAATCTATTTCAGCAAAGGCGGGAAAAGAGAATATTTTTTTTTCAGGAAACAGCATAAAAACATACAGAAAACACTGTAAATGCTATAAACAGGCTACAGAGACTCGAACCTTGCACCTTGTGTTTGTAAGGCAAACACCTTAACCATTAGGCCACCCTCCCAACCCCTAAAAGTCCTACTATATTAAACTCCAGTCTAACCAATCAAATAACCCCAAACATTTCTGGAATGCCATTAATTCTCTCCTCAAACCAGGCACAAAACATAACCTCTGCCATGACTCCGGCAAATCTGATTCTGAAATAGCCTTCCTATTCAACTCCTTCTTTACCAACCCTATAGCAGAGCTAACCGAGACCTTCCCTAATAACAACCCGTCACCTCAACCTATCCAATCTTCCTCAACCCCTACACAACTCCCTGCCACTACCCCCCCAATATTTGAACTCAAACCCATCTCTACCGCCCACATAAAAAAGTTACTCTATAAATTAAAACCGTTCTCCAATGCCCCTGACAATATCCCATCTACCGTCCTAAAAAAAGCCGCAGACAGTATTGCTCTCCTCATCCGCATCTTGATCAACAGATCCATTCAGGAATCTTATGTGCCCAAATTATGCCGTGCTGCCTTTATCCTACCTCTCCATAAAGGAGGCAAAAACAATAGCATCGCTAATTTCTGCCTCATAGCTATCCTCTCCCCAATCTCAAAGCTCCTAGAAAAATGCATCCACTTACAGCTTATGCCATTCCTAGCAAATCACCAACTAATTACTCCAACCCAACACGGTTTCCGACCTGGCCATAGTACTATCACCACCCTCCTCTCTTTCTTAGACACAGTAAATCTTGCCCGTGACTCTGGTAAAATTGTTTCTACAGTTCTACTCGATCTGTCCAAAGCATTCAATACTATCTCCCACACCCACCTCTTAAACCACCTTTATAACCTCCCTCTCTCCCAGAATTCTGTATCCTAGTTCTCAAGCTACCTCTCTGACAGGTCTCAAGCCGTGAAATGGGGGAAGTCATCTCAACCTTCCTTCCTAACCCCACTGGGGTACCTCAGGGATCCATACTTGGTCCAATGTTGTTCAACATCTTTATTAATGACTTCCAGAAAGACATACCCAATACCAAAATTGTACAATATGCAGATGACTCAACTTTAGTCTGCTGCGCCTCCAACCTCTTTGAACTGCAAACAGTGACTAAAACTGCTTTCTCCTCTACCGAAAAATGGATGCTCCTAAACCACCTCTCACTAAATGCCAACAAATCCAAAATACTGTTATTCTCTCCTTCTAAAGCCTCCCCTCTAGATAAAAATGAATTCCAAATTAATGGCCAAAACAAAGCTGCCATAGAGGTTGTTCCTTTCGCTAAACTACTTGGGGTAACTATTGATGAAAACCTAAAATTCAACACTCACATCCAGCAAAACATTAAGAAAACTCATGCAAAACTTTGTATGCTAAACAGAAATATCCACTTTCTTTCTCCTCCCACCAAGCAAACTCTTGCCACTACCTATCTACTCCCCTCACTCTTGAATGGCGCTCCTCTTCTAACATACTTATCTGCTTCTCTCTCCTCTAAACTGGAAGTCTGTTAGAATAAGATTTCTAAATTTGCCACCAAAGCCAAATTCTCTCCCATCATTGTACTGCCCTTCACTTGTTAAATTGGCTCGAACTCCCCAACCATCTAGATCATCTCCAAATTACTACAGCCCACAGACTACTTTTTCACCCTACTAGTGCCCAGCTCTAACCAATATCCTCCAACCTTACACCCCTCTGAGAACCCCAAGATCAACCCACAAAAACCTAATCACTAGCCACAAACCAAATCGTCCTGCTGGTCAGCTTCTGCAATCCTTTTCATTAGCTAAAAAATGGAATTCTCTGCCATCCTCTCTAAGGACTTGTGAAAGCTTTGAAACCTTTAAAACTCAGCTACACTCATACCTTTCATCTAACAAGAACTGCAACTGTTCTCTCCCCACATAGCATAATACTCTTTCCTCCCCTTAAACTCTAACTCCGAGCACAAACCTAACTTAACCTAAATGTAAATATCGCAACTATACAACCCACAAATAACCTCCACCACCTTTTGCTCTATTTCTCTTCTTAATTTTCCCCCTCATATCTCAGTTTCCTCTGCCTTCCTAAATCTCAGATGCCTTACAATCAAGGAACTTATTCCTGTTCTTCAGCTTAACATAAAACTATAACCATGATTTCCTTACTTTGATTTATCTGTACCTACACTATATACTGCCGTTATAAATATTTAGATACTATGTAAAGAAAGAATTTATTTTGTTCTATGGCACAAAATGATATTTTAATAGTGTTTTCTTTAATATGATTGTAACCGTGAATACTCTATGCAATGCGGAGCTTTTCTCCCTGGGCCTCCACTGAAAACGGGCTCCCTGAGCCCAGTGGACCTCTCTTGTCATCAAATTGAAATAAATAAATTAAATAAATAAATAAATGTCCCTCAACCCCTAAATCGGAAGCTGACGGGACATCTGATGACGGAGAGGCAACGGAAGTAGTCCTGGAAACCTTGGCATTTTTCCGCGGTGGTTCAGTCAGAGCGGCTGATTTGGGATCCATCCTGAGTGCAAGTTTTTTGAGTCTTTGGTTCTCTAAATATAAGTTAAGGGCAGCCAGACAGCTGTGAAGGGTCTTCGGAACAAAGGACTGGCAAATGGAACAATGTGTATGATGTCGTGTTCCTTTCCTAGACAAAAGATGCAATGGTCGTGCGTACCTTTATGCAGTATCCAATGCCCGCAACAGCATTTGCCCTTCTTAGCTGACATCGGCTAATGATAACTACAGCTAACCAAGGTCAAGCAAAATAGACAAAAAGATTCCCCAATGGGGTACTAAGCTTTTTAGAAGTCATCGACTAAAGGAGTGAAGCGATCGATGTGACATTGTACGTGGCTGAAAAGTTCTGAGGTCTGTGGATGCAAACGTCACATTTAAGGTCCCTGGTTTATGGCTCTACCAGTGACATCCCATGCACGTACAGCAACCAGGCTTAAGCTTTTGTATAGGAGCCGACGTTTGGGTCACCTGAGGCAGGGAATCCCACACTAAGAATACTGCAACATAGGAATAGAAGGACATCAACTGTTCAGTCATCACAAACTTCTGCACTTGCTCTGCGTACAAAGTGAGCTGAATGTGCATATCCAGAGAAGAAAGTGTTTCCCCTGGATTCCATCCCAACAAATGAACAAGCAGAAGTGACTGGATCAAGGACAATTATGAAACCTCTTTGAGGAGGAAGCCTGGGGTTAGTCCTTAGGGAACCTAGATCTTTGGTACAGACTATATACGGTCCTGTACATATGCGAGTCTGAACCTCTGAGATCTTGCAAGCAAGGATGATGGCAGCCAGAAAATGGAACTTCCAAGACATGAACTTCAAGACTGTTGGGACAGTGGGCTCAAATGGCAGGTGGTCACTGCAGACTTCTGATTATGAAGTTCAAATCCTACCAGCGGTAGGAGGAGAATCCTGCCATCCAAAAAGGCATTACTGGCATACAAATTTGACAACTGCACCCTCCCCACGGGATAAATGAGACCCAAGCCAGACAGGTCTCAGAAGTAGGTCATAATCTTCGGCAAGCTAAACAATTGAGACAGTAAAGGATTCTGCACCACTTAGACAAAGCACTGTTTGCATTTGCTGGCACAGCTCATGCTTCCTGCCAGCCTCAAGAACCTCTGAGACAACAGCCAAAAGAGCCAGTTAAAGTAGACATCAACAAATTAGCTGTCAGGCTTTAATATTGAGCTGGTTTGTTGCCACAAAAGGGAGGACATTCACAGCTAAAGTAATAACTCTTCTGTGCTACCAGGGGCCTTACTGCCTGAACCAATAACCTTTTCAGAAATCAAAGAATAAAAATTAATTTAGGTTATTCTTCCCTGAACTCTGTGATGAATTAAAGACTCTGTGAGAATGGCAGGAAAGAGTAAAAGAATCTCCAAACACCAAAGGCGGGAGAACACACCTACAGCATCTTTCACCTTGCCCCTCTGGATCAAGTGGTAAAGATGGAAGACTATATTCTCCAGAGGTGCAAACAGATTGATCTCTAGGCTGCCCTACTTAAGACCCGACACAGCCTCTGAAGCCACAACTCCAGAGCAGGACTAGAAAAGTGCCTCAAATATGGTCAGTTCCACCTGTCCAAGGACAAAGATTTCTAACAGCGATACTCTTTGTATGTGGTCCACTATCAGATGGACACTGCATTACTTTGCACAAAGGATATAAGCTTACGTCACCTTGTCTGTTTCAAAACAATACAACAAATTGGTTATATGACAAACTGAATTCTAGTCTAAGAATAAAGATTTGTTCCCAAAGCCTACATGGTCAGAAGGACTGTTTGCTGCTCCAACTGGTTGATGTGGAGCTCTATTTTTCAGTGGGACCATAAACCCCTTAAACCATGTAGCAAGCCATTGTCAACACTCCACTCTACACAAAACATGCATCATTAGTACCTTCAATAAATTCATCTGTATAAAGCAACACCTACGAAAATGTTGTTGGAAGGGGTCCATAAAAGGTTTAACATTTGATTATCTATAAATGTATAACTGTTCTGCAACTACTAACAACAATCCAATGCAGCATCCACATCTCAGACATGCAAGGTAAACTATGAGGTGCCTGTTATGTCCATAAGCTGTGGTAACATCTAATCTTTGATTCTGCATACTGTACATAATGCACCAATCTCAGCACAGGAATGACTGCCACTGAAAAGCGCACAGTATTCCGTCTATGAAGGCTATCCTCTGAAAGAAAGTCACAGAGCACTAGTCCCAGTTTATGGACCAGACAGATTACTGCCAAGGTAGCATCCACTGCATGGACAATTCCAGTCAGTCTCTGGACTGTGCACCATCAGAATCCAAGTGCCTATATAAGGCAGCATTAGAGAGGTCCACTTCTTGTAAAGTTTCTTCCACCATGGTTAACACCTTGGTAAATACTCCTGAAGAGATCAAATAAATGGAACAAAAACAGCTCTGCAAATACACTTCAGTACTGTCACTGCTGCAGCATAATTCCTTATCCACAGTAATTAGCAGAGGGTGGGCATCATCTAAGTCTGACTTCCATAACTTTCAGACTTCTGAGCATGCAGCCATCTTACTCCCCTAAACCAGGATGTTGGCTAATGCACAGTTTAAAAAGAAGTACTACTGTACCACTTCCAGTTGCTTTTTGTCAATAGTAGTCAGTTCCTTCAAAGCAACTTCCACAGTGATGAGTACTAACTGACAGCCTTCTTTTATATAATTTCTTGACTAATATTACATTATATTTTTCAAGCAGTTGTAAGGTTTCAATATGGACTCTGGGGATTTCAAATTTCAGAGTTTCACGATGTTCCTGGGAAAACTGACAAGTGAAAAAAGAACAAATGGGGGTGGGGGTGAATGTTTGCAAATGTGGGGAAAAAAAGGAAAACCCAAGAGATTCACTGATAAGGAATTCGCAAGCACAGAGTGCAAGACCTGACTCAGACATGGTTAGTCACACAAAGAAGACCAAGTAAAACACTGATGTGGGGGGAGGGGGTGGGCCTGTTAACTCACTATGGAATGCACACTTTCAATTGATAGAGGGGAAGGAAATGGGCTGCAGCTGACTAAGGAGAGAATTCTGTGCTCCAAAATTCAAATATTTCTCAAAGAACTGGTTCCTTTTACGACAAGTCTAAATAGTACTGCTTAGTGTTCACATTTGTTCTATAAGCAAAATGTTACATCACTGCATATATTGTGCTACAACTTAAGCTGTATAAAACGAAAATGAGTACCAGATCTTGTCTTTCTGTCATGCTCATTTTCTCAACTATGGACCAGAACCAGCGTTTGAACTGAAGAAGTTTTTCAGCATTTTCCCCTGTTAAGAAAAATCAAAGAAATAACTGCATTTAAACTTACTGTTTAAAAATGAACATTAATATACATTTCTGTTGTAGTAATACTTCATATTAGAAGAGTAAATGCAAGCATTACTTTCCTTGACATCCAAACACCACAATTAAAAACAAAGAAAACATCTTGGAGGTTATTTCAAGGGTAGAGACAATATCAAAAAATGATGTATTTTATAAATTAATAAAGAAATGACCTAAGTGTAGAAACAGCTGTAGTACCATAACTTAACTCATATTCAATATGGCAGTTTCATACCTCTCAACCTGGAAACATCAAAAATCTGGACAAAGGCCCATGAAAAATTGATACAAATCTGTATGCTGATTAACATAAAGTTTGCATATAGAATTATGTAACCCCACCCACTCCGATGGAATTGTGGGATACCAACTTTCAAATGCAAACTGAACAGACAACCAAAATATGGCCCCAGCCCAGAGTCCCCCTGCAGCCATTCCAATGTCCCATTACTTGGCTACTTCGCCCCATTTACCATAAACACTGTAATGTACATACTGGTTTACTTCTACAATGACTATTTGGATTTTATTTTATATTTTATAGAACAAACATTAACAGACATCTGCTAAACAAAGCAATACAGTCTCACATTGATAATTGATTAGCATTAAAACTTCTCTGCCCTTGAAATGCACATTCATTGAAACAGCATTGAAAATCACATTCAAAGAAAATGCATCTGGCCAGTGGCAGATTTTACCTTTGGGCTGTTTTCAAATCATAGGCCTCTTACACACGTAACATACATGTGTTCTTTGATAAACCTTCCTAACTGTATTAAATTATATTCATTGTATAATACAGCGCACTTGTTAGAGCGTGTTTTAAATTTACTGTTTCGAACCTTTAACAAAATGCATGAACCAATAATGACAAAACTGCCCAATTCAGAACAATTCCATCATAAAAAAGTCTACTCAAACTTCTACAATCCACCAGTATCAGTAAATATGCACAATCTCTGCAAAAGTAAAAGTCATCTAAGTAATTACACATTAAAGAGATATGTAACTAATGGAGGTTGCAGCTAGCAAACAACTTTATATTTCATTTCATCTACAAGTAAAGTGCTTGTTGCCCTTAAAGAATAAATTGCCTAGGTTACATTAAAAAAAAAAAAAAAAAAAAAAAAAGTTAGTAATATTTCAATAGGGAATGGATGACAAACTGATAATAGGTTCATAGTTACTAGGTATCTCTGCCAAACGATGACAATCTCAGGACTGCAGCACAATTAACCCCCTTTAAAAGTACAACACAGTACAGTATCAGCAATCCATCTACATACTGTGGGAGTAGAACCCACAGGCTTCTGCAGCAAAAGCAACTATACTACATCTGTTGTGCTACTAACAATGCAAGTAGACTTTGCATAAGCAGCGCATGAAATCAGGAAAAAGCCAAATTTTATTGGGGGGGCAAAGTCCCAAAACCGGGGACACATTTAAAACATTGCTTCTATAATCTTAGAAAGCTGCTAGAATAAAATGTGTTACCATGCGTTTCCTGAAAGATAGGAAGACTGAAACTTAAATGCCCATTTTTAGGAGTGCCTCGAGAGAGTGCATCTTGAGGTTTAGACTTCTAGCATTGAGTAGCATTACCTTCAGATTTTGCATGCTTGTATCTGTTATGGTGGTGGTTTTGTCCTTTGAACCTTGCCTAAAAAAAGCACTATAGGGGGGCAAGAGCTTTAGCCAGTAACCTGAATCCCAGGGGTGACAGGTGCAGACCATCTCTGGCAAACCATCGTGGTCTGCCGATTATGTTGTCCCAGGAAGACAGATACTGGATCCCCTTTGAATGACACCAGAAGCTTAGCCAATTTTTGAAGTCAGTCATTTTGTCCTTATACTGTGGTATCATTCTGGGAGAAGGCAGGATGCTACTCAAGGCTAGGGTCATACCTCCGTGGGCCACAAGAACCGAGAGCTCTTTCATGTCTCTTATCATGCAGTCCAGGGAGGTACGTCTCAAGTCATTCACTCCAACATGGACAATGACAGAGTCATATTAGTACATGTTGTGGAGTGACTTGAGTGCATGCGTTATGTGGCGGATCCTGGAACCCAACAGGCAGCTGACTGTAATTTTCTCCTTGCTCAGCCTTGTGAGTGGGACATCAGTGTGCCTGACTATAGAGTCACCTATGACTAAAGTGTTGGGTATGTTGTCTTGCCTTAGGGGCTGTTGTTGGTTGGCACACTGGTGCTGTGAGCTATGTGTCACTTTGATTGTGACTGCTGTCTGTTTGCATTTCAGCTTCGGAGGTACTTTTTGCTTGGGCAGGTAAATGTTAAGGGCCTCCGCATATGTGGGTTTAGTGTTGCTATGTGTGGGTGTTGATGGTGTGGGTTTTGAAGGCCTATGTGTTGCATGAGGTGTAGTTCAGGTGTTAACTTTCTCCTCCTGTCTAGCACAATCTTGGCTGGAGAGCGCTTTGCTTCCAGTTTGGCTATGTAAGTGCATATCTCACAGGTTATTTGCATTACATTTAGAACCACTGGCAAAGAAAACAAGGGACTCTCAAATTCAAGGATATAACTGGTATGTGGTCCACTTTTTAACTTCGAAAGTCCACAATCTCGACGTTCCATATATTGAACTCAGAACCTCAAGATTGTGGAATCTCGAAATAAAAAAAAAAAAAAAAAAAAAAAGGACATTAAAATTGCAGGGGGGCAAGCCCCCTTGCACCCCCTCACACCCTCTGCAACTTAAATATACTAACTCCGAGATTGCACTACAGTGAAGAGAACAGTAATGTATCAATTCTGCACTGTATAGCGATCTCCATTACCCTTCTCTTCATTGTAGTGCGATCTCGGAGTTAGTATTTTTAAGTTGAAAGGGGTGTGTGGGGGCTTGCCCCCTGCAAAAACATGTTTTTTGATGTCTTCCTTTTTTTTTTAATATCGAGTTTCCACAATTTTGAGGTTCTGAGTTCGATATATTGAACACTGAGATTGTGGACTTTCGAAATTAAGAGTTGGACCCAACTGGTATGGTAGTCCAGAAAAGCTGGCTCTATTTGCAGATGATATTTTATACCTGACAAAACCAGAAAGAGACATTATTACAGTGTTCTGCAACATTTTGAGACATTTTCAAATCTTTTCCGGATACAAAATTATTGAAGCCAAAACAAAGGCAATAGCAGTAAACTATGTACCCATACACAAACTGGTTCAGCAATATCCATATTTATGGGGGCATGATAGGTTCATAGGTAGGTAACTGGGCTATCTGCCCGAAGGCATATATTAGCCCAGCCACGTTTTGCGGTATTCACCGCTCCTTTGGTTAGTTCCCTAGGCCCTTGATCTAGCAGCTAGTACCCTTTGCCCCTATATAGTACAGCTGTTGGTATGATCTCTGGTGTGAACTTTCTGTTACCCATCCACTCGTCAAGGTTCCTCTTGAAGAGTGATAGTGAGGGGCTCCGACTTATGTAGATCGGGACCTTGTTCGATAGCAAGTGGAGTCTTTGCGAAGGGAATCTATCCCTCCGACATGTTCTATTCATTATTGTGCTGAGGTTTATATCCCTAGAGCGTGTAGCTCGAGTAGATTTGGTTTTGCTAAGATGGAGCATGTTCAACAGTTCTGGGTTGGACATGGCTCTGCATGTTAGACAGAGATCGCCTCTGAGAAGGCGGTATGCAACAGAGAAAAGCCTTAGTTTTTTTCAATCGTGCTGCATGGAAACTGTTTGAGGCCAGTAATCCTCTTAGTGATGTACCTCTGTGGTCTCTCCAGCTGCTGGAGATGCCTAGCCAGGTACATTCCAATTGGTGCATTGTATTCAATAAAAGGTCTGATGAGGGAAAAGTAGAGGGGCACCACTACATCCTTAGATCTTGATGCGAACCTTTTCGTGATCAGATAAGTCACATAGAAGGATTTTCTAACCACCTTGGCAACATGGTTATCAAAGGAAAGCTGACTATCTACTTGGGTCCCTAGATCCCTTATTTCTTCTTCAGATTTCAGGGGGTTACCCTCCTATGTGGTAGTTCGCGGGTATTCTGTTTTTTCCAAAGGGGATTACTATGCATTTTTTTGCATTTAGCTTGAGACCATGGCTTTGACACCATGCATCAGTCTCATTTAGGCCCTTCTGGAGGATATCCATGTCGGCCGGAGTCCGCAAACTTGGTCAGCCACAGCCCTTCACAGTGCTTGCCTGTACTTCTGAGAAGTATATGCCAAACAGGAGGGGCCCCAGGACAGAGCCCTGAGGCACACTGTGCGTTACTGGTCTGGATTCGGACATAGATTCTGCTACTCTTACTTTGTGGGATCTGTCTGAGAGCCAGTTTGCGATCCATCTTGTGACGCAAGGGTTTATGCCCAGGTTGGTGAGTTTATCAATAATACCCGAATGGGGAATGGTGTCAAATGCTTTAGCAAGGTGAAGGTACGCCGTGTGTACCTCCTTTCCCTTATCTATAGCCTGAGTAACTGTCTCAAAGAAGTCCACTAGGCTCAGGAGGCATGACCTGCCCTTGTGAAACCGAACTGTGTGGGGTCAAGTGTTTGGAGGTTCCCAATCTCTCCATTTATGAGTTCCATAATGATTCACTCCATTGCCTTACAGATCAGACTGGTCAGGCATATTTGGTCGGTAGTTCCCAGGGCCGGTTGTGGGCCCACCCTTGTGCAGCAGAACCACCGTTGCTGTGCGCCATTCTATGGGCACATATCCTGTCGAGAGGCTGAGACTGAACAGGGTATTCAGATGCGGGGTTAATTCATTTTGGAGCTCGTGTATGACACAGCCCGGAACACCACCTGGTCCCATGGAGGCAGTGTTTTTAGCATTAAATAGAGCCTTATTAACCAAAGTACCAGTAATAATTGGAGTTAAACAATCCCCTGGAATAGTAATAGGCCCTGCAACTGGTGGTGGTGGGGGGGATTTGCACTGAACCTGTCGGCCATGATGTTGGCAATGTCAGTGAGGTCAGTGTATTTTGTTCGATTTTGTACTAGCTCAGAATAGACCTGAGCATTGACATTTAAGTTTTTGACATAACCATAGAAGGCCTTATGGTTATCCTTGGCAACTTTCTTTTCGAAACTGGCTTTAGCTGAGTTGATGAGGGCCCTCAATTTCTTACTAATGCTGATCAGGGATGATTTTTCTACTTGAGATTTGGCCTTTTTTTGTACAAGTCTCCTCCTTTTATTGTATAGTTTTGCTTATGGCCGGGGTCCACCAGACTGGTTTCTTCTTGCTTGAGGAAGGAGTCTTGGTTATATTTGGGATAGCACGGTCCATGCAATCCTGAAGATGTATATAAAGTGCCTTGGTGTAGGATTCTGCATCTTGGATATCATTATCCTTCTGCAAGGGAACAGTGAAGCTTTCCACTTCGGATGCAAGTAGTTTGAAGTTTGCTTTGGAAAGGTTTTTTACGATGGTTTCTTTGACTGGGGGAGGTGGAGGGGTGAGGATGTCCGGGGTTATCAATTTCTGGTCTGATCTGACCAGAGAGGGAGTGATAATGGGTGTGGTACAATGGCCGCCCATATTTGTGATGACTAAATCCAATATATTGTCCCCTCTAGTGGGAGAACATGCCAGTTGTTCAAGGGCATTTGAATTTATAAATTCTATGACCCGCTGGGCATAGGAGTTAGAACTTTGGCAGTTCGCCCAGTCTATACCAGGGTAGTTGAAATCACCCAAAATTATGGTGTTGGGTAGGACCTTTATATTTTCCAATGCCTCGAGGAATGCTGAGTGAGCATCTTGGGAAATGGTGGGCGATCTATAACAGGCTACGACTTGAAATGTGGTTTTGCCTGCTGAGAGTTGCGCATGGATGATCTCTGGGGCATCATGCTGCACTACTAACCTGGAGATGTGGGTATCTTTGATGAATATGGATACACCTCCGCCCTTTGTAATGCGATCCAGTAACTGAGGCCGGACGGTATGATATGAATTGTAACCTGGTAGTGCTGGGGTGCTCTCTGGAGCCTTGAACCAGGTTTCCGTCACTGCACAAACATTGATTTTCTCCATATGAAGAGTGCCTCGAGCGCATGCATTTTGAGGTTGAGACTTCTGGCGTTGAGTAGCATTACCCTTAGTTTTTGGTTACCTGTTCTGGTTACGATGGTTGGTTTGTCCTTTGGGCCTTGCCTAAAAAAGGCACTATGGGGACGGCAAGAGCCTTGGCCAGTATTCGAAAGCCTAGGGTTGACCGGTGCAAACCATCTCTGGCGAAACAGCGAGGGGCTTGTCTATCATGTCATTCCAGGCAGACTGACACTGGATCCCCTTAGAATGACACCAGAAGATTAGCCAATTGTTGAAATTGATCATTTTGTCTTTGCATTGTGGTATCATTCTAGGTGAAGGTAGTATGCTACTCAAGGACAGGGTCATACCAGCTTGAGCTACATGATCAGAGAGCTCCTCAATGTCTCTTTTCATGTAGTCCAGGGAGGTACGTCTTAGATCATTCACACCAACATGTACAATGACAGCGTCATACTTGTACTTGTTCTGGAGTGACCTAAGTGCCTGTGTTATGTGGCGGATCCTAGCACCCAACAGGCAGCTGACAGTAACCTTCTCCTTGTTCAGCCTGGTGAGTGGAACATCTGTGTGCCTTACTATAGAGTCTCCTATTACTAGCGTGTTGGGTATGTTGTTTTGCCTTAGGGGCTGTCATGAGGCACACTGCTGAGGTGAATTGTGTGTTTTCTGGCTTGTGTTTGGAGGTGCAGGTTGCTTGCTTGTGTGCTTTGGAGGGCCTTGTTTCTTTTTCAGATTGGTACCTAGTGCCTCTGAATATGTTTTTGTGTATTTATGTGTATGTTTTGCGGTGCTTGTTTTGCAGATCCATTTGTGACTGGTGGTGTGATGGCTAGTGTCTCTTCTCCTCTTGACTGTCTGTTACAGTCATGGGTTGAGAGTGCTTAACCTCCAGTCTGGCTGTGTATTTGCATCTCTCACAAGTGTTTATGACTAGAAGTAAGAGGAGAGGGTTGTCTGTATAAACGAGGCAGTTGTGACATTGCCTCAGGATGCCCAATTCCACCAGATGAACTGGAGAGTACACCTGAAGCTGACCACTGGACATGCTTGGAAAAGTAAATTTCACTTGTCTTGCGGACAATCAAGGGTCTTATGCTGTATTATAATAGTGCTGTCTAGGAGATTTGGAAAATAACAGTGCTGTCTAGGAGATTTGGACAAGTGCTGATTTGGGTTATGCAAGTGCTGCAATAAGAGCAGTTGATATGAAGCATTTGAGTAGAGGCTTGCCTAGTTCTAAGGGAAAATTTGCAGCGCAGACTTTGTGGAGACAGGAATAGTATACCCCAGCTAACCGACACAGCTCTGTGCGCAAGACCGTGCAAAAAAGAGTGTTGCAGGGATTTAAGAGAGAGAGATCAAGGAGTTTGGAATTGACCCAAAAAGGCCAACAAAACTACAGTTTCTAGGCAGTAACCACTCCTACAAGGACAGGCAGGCTGTTCAATGTTAACCACTGCCAGTGGTGAACACAGAGACTTCCCTTTAGCCCAAGTAAGCACTGGCCTCCAAGAAACTTACAAACAGTTCAGAACAGCAACTCTGTAACTGAACTTTTTTTTTTAAATTATAGAAAGTGGGAAAATAGCAAGATTTTTTTTTTTGTTTTTAGTTTTTGTTTAAGGATAGCAGAGACACACAAGTAGCAAACTAGTCAGAACAGTGCAATAAATAACCCCAACACATATGCTAGGTCAGAGGCAGGTAAAATGCAATTTTCAGAAAAAACGATTTTAAATTAAGTGCAACACAAAAAAATGCAATAAACAGGCTCTAGGTATGTTCTAAATACTGAGCAAGAAAAAACAGAAGTTACTGGCAAAGACACAAAAACGTCCAGAAAGCAGTCTCTGTAATAAATAGAAAAAAGGACGCTGACAGCTGTAGATATCCAACAAGGCCTTTACTCAGTGCTGAACACAAGCGCTTTCACTAATAAGCTTCTTCAGGTGTATACTAAGCACTATAGCACACACACCCTTTATACCAGCTGACACATCATAGGTTCACATTCCTGAGATACTCTAATTATCTTAAAGGCACTAAACATATATATTTAAATATATTTTAAAAACACATGTTCTTAACACATTAAACAACACTATAACACACAATTTCAATACAATTTACTTAATTTCACATGGAAAAAACATGCATAAGCATTTAATATTCAAAACATTTAATAGTACTTAGAGACACGGAACATTTTCTTAGTGATTTATATGAGTCTGAGAAGCTTATTAGTGAAAGCGCTTGTGTTCAGCACTGAGTAAAGGCCTTGTTGGATATCTACAGCTGTCAGCGTCCTTTTTTCTATTTATTACAGAGACTGCTTTCTGGACGTTTTTGTGTCTTTGCCAGTAACTTCTGTTTTTTTCTTGCTCTGTTTTTATACTGGCATTTACGCATAGATGGCTGAAGAGATTATTGAAATGGACTTACCTAATGCTGTGACTGATACTTGTTTAAATAATGTGAAACTGCAACAGTATTTATTAAGTATACCAGGGGGGGTTAATCCCCTGGTGAACTGTAAAGATACGGTTCCACAAACAAGAGATGAGAACTTTGATGTTATTGCCTTGAAGACCAGATTATTTAGTCTAGAGAAAGAACTCTATAGACTTAAAAGGAGCCAGTATCAGAAGTATCATCTTGAAGTGTGCCTAGCAGAGAAAATTATACCTCGAGGTTTACGTGTATTAAAAATGCCATCCTTCCATAATGGAGATGATCTATTATTAATGGAATGGCAGAAACTGAATCTACAGACTAGCTTCAGCTATCTACGTTTATTGATATCAGCAGCTGAGAGGGAAATGGCGAGTATATCTAATACCATTAACAAAATGTACTGTGAAATAATTGAACAGTATCCAGTCGGTATTGTAGACTGTTATATAAGTGAAATATTGAATTCGCTAATGTCCTATGAGAACAAGGTACAGAAAACTAAAATAGAAAAGATCCTGAGGGATAGATCTGATTTCGAACCGGGAACATCTTTACTTGGCCCGAGAGGGCGTGGGCAATGGGGCGACCTATGCAGGACACCATGATTGAGGAAATCGTAGCGTCGGCTACCACAAGGGCAGAAGTGCGGTGGCGTCAGGACAGCGAAATGGAGAGGCGGCGATAGTGAATTCAGTTGCTCGGTTGTTTCGAATCCGTTTGAACAAGCGACAAGAAGAAAAACTTTTACTACAACTGCGCAAGTTCATCGAGAGAGGTTCGAGTCTGATGACACTAGCATTACAGGCGCTAGTGATTTTTTACAAAAGCACAGCCTGGAGTTTCCGCTGCTCATGAGAGAGAACTCCAATGCTTCACTGAGAGAACAGTCGAGGGGCAGGAGTCTGACGCGAGGAAAACGTAAGTGGGACAATGCCTCCAAGAATCAGTTAAGTATCAAGAGGGCCTTCTCAAATGCAAAGAGGGACTGATTTTTAACCTTTCTAGTGTCAATTTGACAGAATACCAGATGTCGGTTTTGCAGAAGGGTTTATCCTTTATACCGACAAGTAAATCATGTTATGCAGATGTCATTCTTGACATTAAAACTTTTACCAGGAATTTAACTTTGAAGTCAATGTTTTGTACAGATGGCAATGACAGAGGACATAATATGTTTGTGAGACCGAGTACTTTTATACCTAACCTGAATCCTATTATCAATGCATTTGAGAAGCTTTGTATTAGGGATGTATATGATGAATGCATGAAAGCTAATCCATGTGTTAAAAGCAGGGGTTATTCTAATCTAAACAAGAATGAAACAGCAGCACTAAAAGAATTAGAGAATGATGCACGTATTACAATCAGACCAGCTGATAAAGGAGGTCTGATTGTTGTTATGGATAGGGATTGGTATGAAATGAAAATGCTAGAGAGTTTAGCAGATAGAATGTTTTATGAGGAATTAAACATTTTACAGGTCAACGAACATATAGAGACTGTGGCTTGTATGGTTAAATTTCTGTATGAACACAATAGAATAGATAAGAAATTATTTGAATACCTCTTGGTGAATAAACCCTTGATACCTATTTTGCAAGGCTTACCCAAGGTGCACAAATCTAATTCTGACCCCCCTATGAGACCAATTGTCTCAGGGAGAGGCTGGTGCACCGAGCCTGCCTCTATTTACGTTGAGAAATGTATTAGACCTCTGCTAAATGATTTACAGCATGTACTTAGAGACACAGAACATTTTCTTAGTGATTTATATGAGTCTGCGTCCGGTGAGAATATTAGTAACACACTGTTTGTCTCACTGGATGTGGTCTCACTGTTTACCGTGATACCCAATGAGTTAGGAGTCAACTTAGTTCTGCAGGTTTTGAATAAGCATGCAATATATAATGAAGAGATGGTCAGTTTATTGATTGAATTATTGAAGCTAGTGCTGGAACACAATGTTTTTCTTTTTGGACATCAATTGTTCAAACAATGCAATGGCGTAGCTATGGGCACTTCTTGTGCAAATAGCTATGCCAATGCAATATGGTTACTTGGAAGAGGAATATGTGCTCAGGTCCCTTCAAAGAACAAATACGTTTTACCGTAGATTTGTGGATGATGTTTTATTCTGTGGGAGGGATGTAGATGGTCTTAGTAGATTCTTGAATTTTATTAATAGTTCCACAGTTTTTCGCTTTACACATAGAATGTCACATGAAGAGTTAGATTTTTGGGCGTAGTTATTGTGAGAGATATTAATGGGTCTATTTTTACTAAACTGCATAGGAAGGATTGTCATGTGAATCACCTCCTCCACAGGAGCAGTGCACATCCACCTCATGTTTTTAAGAATGTTATTGTTAATCAGGCTATGCGGGCCTCGAGATTAAATGTGAGAGATGTAGATTTTAACAATGAGATGGATAGAGTTGTTGGATTTTTGAAGGAAAGAGGGTACAATGAAAGGGCTCTGATTGAGCAGGTGCCCGTAGTGACTCAGAAGCGAGGTTTGGAAGCAAAAGCATATTTTTCTAATAAGAGAGTTACAGTGGAGAATTCCAAAGTAGACAAGAAGGAAACTAAACTGAGAATGCCCCTGAAATACACTAATGATATTGGCAGGTACACTGAGATTATTAAGAAGCACTGGCAAGTATTACTTACAGATAATACTATAGCGGGCCTGGTTGATGTGGTACCTAGATTTAGCTATAGGAATGAGAAGGCCATTAAAAGGAGGTTATGCTATCCAAAGGAGAATAGAGTGCAAGTTGCTCCTACAGGTACTACTGAATGTGGCGCTTGCAACTGGTGCAGTTATATATACACAGGTAATTCCTTTTACCATCCAGATCAAAATAAGGAATATTTTTTTCATGTTTCTGCCACATGCAATAGTAGACACGTGGTCTATCTTGCCAGTTGTAGAGTATGTTCCAAATTCTACATTGGCAAGACAGACAGATATTTTAGAGAGCGTATCAGGGAACATGTATATAACATCAGGAAAGGGAGTCAGACCAATGCCCTTTCCAAACATGTAGCTGCTACAGATAGTTCACATGTGTTTAGTTTTAGGGTTATCTGTCTGTTGCAAGAAAGTTTAAGACAAGGAGATATTTGTAATAGAACAGAAAATTTGGAAGCCATATGGATCACCAAATTAAGAAGCACAGAGGGGCATGGGCTGAATAGTGCATCCCTATAAAACCTAGATTGAAGAAGAGGCCCCTTAGGAGGTAGTAATATATGATTTTAAAATGTTTTGAATATTAAATGCTTATGCATGTTTTTTCCATGTGAAATTAAGTAAATTGTATTGATATTGTGTGTTATAGTGTTGTGTAATGTGTTAAGAACATGTGTTTTTAAAATATATTTAAATATATATGTTTAGTGCCTTTAAGATAATTAGAGTATCTCAGGAATGTGAACCTATGATGTGTCAGCTGGTATAAAGGGTGTGTGCGCTATAGTGCTTAGTATACACCTGAAGAAGCTTATTAGTGAAAGCGCTTGCGTTCAGCACTGAGTAAAGGCCTTGTTGGATATCTACAGATGTCAGCGTCCTTTTTTCTATGTTCTAAATACTGTTTCTAACACAGATATCAACTTTTGCAAGCAAGAAAATGCCGGAATGTAGGTGGCAATGCAGTTTTTCTAAGAAATAAATTAGAAGAAAATACGTAAAATCTCAAAAGTGGCTCCTTTCTTCTCACAGCGTTTTCTCCTCTTGGTAGGTGCTTCAGCAACAACTATCAAGCCTGGAAAGACCGATAAAATGAAATATTTAGAAGTATGGATTAAAAAAGATTATGGAAGGTAAGGATATGTGGAAAAAGACCAGGATAACACAAAAACTGAAACAATGGAAGCTTTCTTATATGGATATGGATAGTAAGTTACAAGCAGTCAAAATGTTTTTAATCCCTTTA
Organism: Protopterus annectens; assembly: GCF_019279795.1. Lineage (NCBI taxonomy): Eukaryota > Metazoa > Chordata > Ceratodontiformes > Protopteridae > Protopterus > Protopterus annectens. The sequence continues at coordinate 1,616,399,154 of NC_056731.1, forward strand.
GTCTTATACACAGGTCAGACACATTTTTGTCAACCAGAGAAGTTGTGGATAGCAATTACTAAGGAGCTGAGGGAGTTTATCTGGGAGGGGAAGATGGCAACAGTCAAGTGAGATAAATTGATTCTTTCAGTAGAACAGGGTGGATTGGGATTATCCGATTTGAAGAGGTATTTCAGAGCTAGGCTCCTATACATAGCACAAGCAGAAAACTATAATTCAAAGTGGAAAGGGTGATGAAGAAATGGGGGAAGCTCAAGAAACAAGGAGAAAGTTGAATTTTGGATGCAGGCCTTTAAGGAGAATAATAATCATATAGAAAAGGTATGAATGCAGGAATGGTTAAGGAGAAGCAAATTCAAACAAAGAGATGAAAGGTTAATACTGGTGGCCCAAAATAGAAGGCTGCTTACACGCTGGTTTACAAAGGCCATTGAACATGTGGGAGAAACGGACAAATGTAGGTTTTGTAAAACTGAACTGGAAACTGTTACACACCTCGTTGCTGGTTGCGACATACTAATGGCAGAAGGACTGTATAATGAAAGGCATAACAATGAGGAAACACTGTTGCACTGAGGATTGTCCAAACATTACGGTATTGAAGTGGCTGAAAAACAATGGAAATATCAGCCACAAAGCAACATAGAAAATGAAAAACTCTACATCACATGGGATTATCTATTACCAACAGTTCAAAAGACAGATGCTAGAGAACCAGATATAGTGGTCCAGGAAAAGAAAACAAATGTAGGTTTAACCACAGAAATTGCCGCACTGAGTGACTACAGTGTCCTGTGTACAGAGAGACACAAAGTCATAAAATATCAGGATTTGCAGGCAGAAACAAGAGCAATGTAGAAGAAAGATACCAACACAGTTCCAATATTAGTAGGAGCAACAGGTCTTATAAAGAAGAGTCTACAATCTATTACTGGACACATGGCGGATGCTGCGAAGGGCACTACTGGCTGACATCAAAGAGGAAAACAATACTAATTTCATGAACTTTAATCATAGTTTGACTAAGGAATGGGGTCAATTCCCATCATGGTATTAGAAACCCAAAAGACTTGGAGAAATTAAAAAATATATACTTATAAAGTAGCAAAAATCATCCTAAAAATGAAGCCAACACGGGAATGGAGAAAGGGGATTCTGCTGTTAAGGATGACTGCAATTAGGGATAAAACAATAGGCAAGAGGGGGCTACAATTTATTGGAGAAAACTTTGACAATCTTTTATATAAATCCTCCATTACAAAATTTTAGTACAACCTCACTGCCAATTTACAGTGCATTATTTACACTAACCACTTCAAAAAAGAACTGAAGAACTATTTCCTGAATATTGGCTATGCCCCTGCCATGACCCAACCTAATCATGTTTCGATTACATAGTATCTCCTTTATCTCCCTCACTGAACAGCAAGTTTGCTGTCTCTGCTCTTGTTTGACTAAAACTATACATTTTTGTATGGAATGTACTAGGTTTTCATCTTTATAATTACTGGGTTATACTTAAGTTTCTTTTCTTTTTTATAAAAGCATACTATTTTACGGCATACATATATATATATATATATATATATATATATATATATATATATATATATATAT
>NC_056731.1:1616401270-1616538770 GCF_019279795.1 Protopterus annectens
GTTCCAATTATGGCGGCTGTCTAAAAAGCAATTACTAAAAAATGGAAATCAAAATCTAAACCAACTACACTAGGAAACTGAATATATTAACAAAGATAAAACAACTGGAACTGAGATCTTTAGAAAAGGGTAGGAGTAAACTACATAGGAAAAAAATGGAAATTGTGGGAACAACACATACAACAGAGGAATTAGGTTGAAAAAAAGGCAGGACTTAAATGAGCGATGTAATGTTTGACTGAAAATGATTGGGTACATTACAAGTGATGTTAAGATGTTATGTTCTTACCATAACGTTCCATGTGAATTGTTCATCTCGCCTTTGTTCTTACACACGGGTTCGGAGCCGATCCTCGGCTCCGAGTCGGCCGCATCACTAGCTCCGCATCTTCGAGAAAGCTCGAGGCACAGTAATATCACATGATCCTCAGGTGCTAACCCTCAGATCTAGTTTACTATACCATTAGAATCCCTTTTAGAACTGTGTCTAGAACACTTATAAACAGACACTACACAGTGTCTGGAACCCTACTGTCAAATAGAGGAGAAAAGATGCCAATACTAAGGTACAATAATATGCTAACCATATCTAGAAAAGGCTGAAAAGGAATTCAGTTTAAACTGTTCTCCCAGACCGCAGGACGGGGGATGGAGGGGGGGAATGTAAGAACAAAGGCAAGATGAACAATTCACATGGATCGTTATGGTAAGACATAACTTCTTAATGTGAAATTGTTCAATCTCGCGGTTTGTTCTTACACACAGGTAGCGTCCCTAGCTCCTTTTTCCTGGGTGGCTCAAGGCTGAACATTCTTGAGTACAGTGGAACCAAATATCGCCCTGTCCCTGGAGCTTTTGTCTAGTTTATAGTGGGCGATAAAAGTATGTGGTTTTGCCCAAGTTGCCGCTGCACAAATGGTAACTAAAGGCAAACGAGCGGTATGGGCTGAAGAGGCAGCAATCGCCCTTGTAGAATGAGCTCTGGGTTTGAAAGGGAGTTGCTGTTTCGATTCACAATATACAAAATTTATGCAATCTGAGAGCCATTTGGATAAGGTAACCTTCGTTACTGCCTGTCCTTTCCTTTGGTCAGCATATGAGACAAATAGTTGATCTGACATTCTGTACTCTTTTGTCCTATGTAAGTAAAATCTTAGTTGCCTGTGAATGTCCAATTTGTGCAATGTGTATTCTAACTTATTGGAATGGTTTTTAAAAAAGGTAGGTAGTTCGATAGATTGACTGATATTCTGAATCGAACAAACCTTCGGTAGGAAGGATGGATTGGTGCGCAAGGTTACTCTATCTGGATGAAAAATCATGTATGGGGGTCGGATAGATAGAGCCTGTAGCTCTGAAACTCTCCTGGCGGAAGTGAAGGCAACCAGAAAAAGTGTTTTCCACGAAAGGAATTTTAACGGAGTTGTGGCTGCTGGTTCAAAAGGGGGCAACATGAGTTGTGACAGCATGAGATTAAGATTCCAAGGTGCTATTGGATTACGAAAGGGGGGACGGAGGTGAAAGGTACCTTTCATGAAGGCTTTACAAAGTCTGTGGGACATGAGAACCATCTTCACGGCCAATATGAAAATTGGATATAGTCGCCAGTTGAACCCTTATAGTGGATGTTGATGCTCCTTCTTGAAAAAGTGTGGTAAGAAAATCTAGTATCTTGTGTACTGGAGCCCCGAATGGATCTATACCTTGTTTGGAGGCCCAGTGCGCAAAACGGTTCCATTTGCTGTTGTACAATTTCCTTGCAGATGGTTTGTGAGAAGATACAATAATTTGTTGTACTGCAGGGGATAGTAACTCCGACCTGGCTAAGATGGGAAGCGGAGCAGCCAAGCTGTCAGTTTGAGGGACTTGAGAAAGGTGTGAGGAACTCCCGACGAATGCATCAACAGGTCTGGCTCCAGGTCCAGCATCCATGGTTCCTCCACTTGATGAGATTGAAGTAAGGGAAACCAGATTTGTCGAGGCCAGAATGGGGCTATTAGTATTATGGTCCTGTCTAGACGTTTGGCTTTCTGCAAAAACCTGGGAATTAGTGGAACAGGAGGAAAAGCGTAAAGGAGACCCGGGGGCCATTCGTATACCAGTGCGTCCCTGGGGACACCCCCTGGAGGGGGTAACAGGGCAAAGTAGCTTCTGCATTTGGCATTCAATGGGGATGCAAACAGGTCACAGCAAGGCTGGCCCCATCTGCGGAAGATCTCTTCCGCCACTTGAGATTTGAGGGACCACTCGTGAGGGAACAGGATGGCTCTGCTCAACCTGTCCGCGATTACGTTGGAAGTCCCCGGGATGTGGGTTGCTATCAGAAAGCGTCCAGTGGACTTTGCCCATTGCCAAATTCTGAGGGCCTCTCTGCATAACGGGTAAGATCTGGTTCCCCCTTGCTTGTTTATGTACCAGACCACTGACATGTTGTCTGTCTGAACTGTCACTGTTCCCTGAGGTAAGGACTTGTGAAAGTGTTGCAACGCTAGAAACACTGCCATCAGCTCTAGAACACTGATGTGCAGATTGTACTCCAAGTTGGACCACTGACCTTGGACTGTTTGTCCCTGAAAGAATCCCCCCCACCCTATCAGGGAAGCGTCCGTGGTTAGAGTTGCTACCGGACTGGGTAATACAAACGGTCGTCCTAGTGTTAGCTCTTGACTGTGTATCCACCACAAGAGATCCTTCTTGCAAGAATTCATGATCAAGATTTCGTGAGACAGTGGAAGTTGTCGATACGACCACTGGGCTAATAGCATCCATTGAAGAATCCTCATATGCATCATGCCTAAAGGAACTACAATAAGGGAGGCTGCCATCAAGCCTAGCACTCTTAATATTTGTCGTGCAGGGACTCTCTTGCTGTGTAGGAGCAGCGAAATTTGCTGCCTGAGGTCTGATACTCTTGGTGGGGGGAGAGTAACTTGAGCCAGGGAGGCCTCTAGCTGTGCTCCTATAAATAAGATACGTTGTGACGGCGTTAAGACAGATTTTCCAAAATTCACCGTTATGCCTAGTGAAGAGCAAAGACTGATGGTGTAATCCCTGGCTTGTAGAAGACGATACTCGGTGGTGGCAGATAGGAGCCAGTCGTCTAGATAAGGGAACACCCGGAATCCCCTTCGTCTCAAGTGAGACGCTACTACTGCCATGCATTTGGTGAACACCCTGGGGGCTGAGGTGAGACCACAGGGCAGAGCGCGAAACTGGAAATGACTGGCTACCAGCCGGAAGCGCAGGTGATCTCTGGACGCCCTGGCCATCTTGATATGGTAGTATGCGTCTTTGAGATCTATAGAGCACATCCAGTCGCCCTTCTGCAGAAAAGGGAGGATTGACAGTAGCGTGACCATCCGGAACATTTCCTTTTTCACAAAGGCATTTAACTTGCTGAGGTCTAAAATTGGTCTCCAGTCCCCTGTTTTCTTTGGAACTAAAAAGAACCTTGAGTAAGTTCCGGATCCTATTTGGTCCGCCGGGACTGGTTGGATGACTCTGTTTTCGAGCAACCTTCCTATCTCTATGGTTGCCTGGTCTCGCAGACTGGGTGGAACGTCTGGGAGTTTTTTGAAGTTGGGTGGCATTTTGATGAAGGGAATGTTGTAGCCTCTGGTAACTATGCTTTTTACCCAGGAATCTGATATAAGATTTAGCCAGGCCTCTGGGTATAAAGCCAAGCGACCCCCGACTGCCTCCAGAGTAGGACAGCCGGGCCTGCACTCTGGAGTGCTGGAAGGGCTTTCCAGAGAAAGTCTCTCTGTCACCCTGATTTTGCGGACCCCCTCTGCCGGCTGGGCGGCATCTTCCGTTTCTTCCCCCTCCTCTGCCTCTGGAGGGGGCGTCACTTTGGGTGTGCTGAAAAGATCCCTGAGTCTTTCGGAACCACATTTTTCCTCCTCGTTGCCCTTTAGGGTAGGGCCTAGATGGGATGGAAAAACGGACCCCTACAGCAGACAGGGTCTTCCCTTCTTGTTCACACCTCGTGAGAGTCTCCTTTACTTTGGGCCCAAACAAGGAGGCACCATCAAAGGGGGCGTTGGCAAAGGAAGACTTAAAGGCTTCCGCAAAGGAGCATAAGCACAACCAGGATTGCCTTCTCAGGGCGATCCCTGAAGCTGCCGCTCTACTCGACCCTTCAGCTGCGTATGAAATCAGCCTCATGGACGAGTTGACTATGGAATTTAGGGTGTTAAGTTGCGCTGTCACTTTCTCGGCGACAGCAGCATCTGTATGTCCCTGGAGAGTATCTCCCAGTTCCTTAATGAGATCTCTCTGTAAACGCATGAAATGCGTAAGGTAGTTGAGCGATCGGATGGAACAAGTTGCCGAACTAAATATGCGCTTCCCATATCTGTCCATTGTTCTAGAATCCTTATTAGGAGGATGGACAGAGGAAGATGATTCAGACATCTCTTTCTTAGTGGCCGCCGCCACCACCATAGTATCTACGGGAACCCCTTTTGTAAGATAAGATTTGTCCTGGGGGGCCATCATGTATTTATTTGGTTTACGAGGGACTGGTTTCACTGTATCGGGTGTTTCCCAAGCCCTCCGGGCTATTAGATCCATGAGATCGTCAAAGGGCGGAGTCACCCAGGAGGTAGAAGATTGAGTCCCAAATGCCTTCAGTAAGACCGATTCATCCACAGAAGGGGTAAGGGTTTGCCAGTCCCCCCTTTGTTTCAGGATTTCCAAAATGTCTGCAAACGAGACATCCTCAGAGGGGGACCGTGGGGACCCTTCCGTTTCATCTAAATCGGTATCAGATGTGAGAGATTCCTGGGGGGAATCTATGTGCCTCCTCTTGCACAGACGTTTCCTCGGAATATCCTCAGCGGGAGCTTCTGGGGATGCATCTGAGGAACCAGAGTCGCCCTGTGGGGACTTCTGAGGCATTGGGTCTCAATAGGAGCCGAAGGCACAGAAGCAGAACGCGGACCTTTTGGGGAAGGAGACGAAGATATTGATGAAGTATGTGTCTGATCAGACAAGACCTTCCTCATGATGTCAAAGGCACCGGTGCCCTGACCCGAAGATCCGACCCGATCCGAAGAAGGAGGTCGTTTCTCCGGAATCGGAACCACGGGCTCCGACACCGAGGACGGATCCGAACTGATCTGAACTGAGGCACCGAGGGGAAGAGTCGGAACCGATATCTCGGTTCGACTCTTCCCCCCAGAACCTAGGAAAGATCTTCGGCTCCGAAGGAGTCAAGGTCAACGGAGCCGATAGCACTACTGGAGGCTTCGGCACCAAGGGCTCTACAATCATCGGTTCTTCGACTCCTAACTCCGATGACTTGACGGATCTCGGCGGAGGAAGTGTTGAGGGAACAGGAATTGTCTCGACTTTCGAAACCAGCTGGGACGAAACCTCGATTAATTTGGACAAAGCCGAGTTCTCCATAAGCTTCTGTACCACTTGGTCCACATCGGAGTCGGAAAGGGGCCTTGAAGAATGGGTCGAAGGGATCGAAGCAGTCACCGAGCGAAGGATAGCAGACGGTGGTACCTCTGATACCGGCTCCAAGACCTGAGCCTCGTGCAGAGATAAACTCTCGACACCTGGCACCGAAGTCATAGGAGCCGGCGTCCGAATCTGAAAAGAGGTGCTCGGAGCCGATGACTTGGGCTCCGACACTCTTGAAGACTTGACCCTTCGAAGACTTGGATACCTGTTCAGCCTTGTCCAGGGCCTCCTGAAATTTGGGTTTAAGCAACCCTCTGTCAACCAACTTCCTGCGTCTTTCCAGCATGACCCTCCCACTAAAGGAATGACAAATGGAACAGTCTTCCTGCAAGTGGAAAGGGGGACAGTAGACGCAGGATGAGTGGTTGTCAGTAATGGACATCTTCTGTCCGCACTGACACCTTTTGAAACCAGATTTGGTCTTTTCTGACATTTTGAAATAAAAAAGGAAAAATCCAAAAAACACAGCACACTTAAGAAAAAATCCCTATATAATGTTAAACGTAATATTAATAATACAATTTAAATGTAATATATATATATAAAAATGTAAAACACACAGCAGACTATGATACACACACACATATATATATACACACATATATATATATATATATATATATATATATATATACATAGAATAGAAAAAGAAGTTGTTAAAGGCAAAAAACATTTTTTTTTTTTTTAAATACTGTCAATCCTGACAGAAAAAACCCGAAGGCCTTAACTAAAGAATTTTTAAAACTAACTAAACTAGTCTAAATAACACCTATTATAATACTTATTTAAACACTAAAAAAAAAAAATGAGTACAAATCTATAGAAAGAGAACTATATATATTAAGAAAAGTAGAAAAAAATATACTGGCCCGAGCCTCTCAATGCGATCTGCTGCTAGCGGCAAACTAGATCTGAGAGTTAGCACCTGAGGATCATGGGATATTACTGTGCCTCGAGCTTTCTCTAAGATGCAGAGCTAGTGATGCGGCCAACTCGGAGCCGAGGATCAGCTCCGAACCCATGTGTAAGAACAAACGGCGAGATTGAACAATTTCACATATAATGTTTGCAACTGGGAGTGTGTCACTATGGTTTGTGATGTAATTTGCTTGCAACTAGGATTATGTCAGTGTGGTTTGTTTTCATTTATATACATGTACAACTGCCTATGTAAGTGATGGTGTAATAAAGATGTTTCTTGTTTAAAAAAATACTTCAATACCCCAGAACATACCAAGAGAATTGCACCTTTCAGAAAAGCAGGTCCAAGAATACCTAAAGCCTGCCCCTGGGCAGACTCATTAGACTCCATAATCCAAGTTTTCAAAATTTCCTTTCCTAAAGACAGTTGTCTTCAGAGGTCAAAACTTCTCTGCAGAGTTAAACAAAAACAAAATGTCACAGAAGTAAGTAGAACATATTCATGTAGGTTATATTCCACAAATGCTGGGAGATTCTTGACCCTCCTAACCAAGGTCTTCTTTTTACTAAGTAAAGCACAAATGCACAATTAATGCAAGATTTAATACTATGGTTTTTTCCGAACAAAACATGCACTGACAGTGGGTATCTTTCTCAGAATGTGAAATACTGCAAAGTAAATTTATCAGGGGATGTCCTTCATCCTTAATCAAATGAAAACTTAGAACAAGAACTCCTGAGCAAAGAAATAAATAAATACCAAGACTGCTACGAGAAGTAAGGCCTAAGTGATATGATTACACTGCAAAGTTAGCACAGCAAACGTCTATTTAAAGCAGCAATAAAGATTGTCCTCTGATGGTCAACACTCTAAACTACAAAGTTGCACATTATGGAAAAGAACAATTGCTGAACAGCCTCGTCAAGGACATAAATATACATTTGGCAGACAATCTCAATACAAACTTAGGAAGCTTGCAGGAATGACTAATTGTGCACTTTGTCCTAGTTATGTCTAACACAGAGAATCTTTCCTGATGGGTCCCCCTGGCTGGGCTGAACACTGAGCAGTACCTACCAGTATGAAGAAGCCAAAGAACCATATAATGTAGGGGTCAGAATTCTCAGAATCCTGTAACACTGTACTGCAAAACAACTAGAGTTGAGGTCAAGACACCACTGCTTGGTAATGGCTTCCAGCAAAGATCAACTGTCTGAAGCAGATGGTTGCAGTGGACATATTCTTGAAGTAAGCAGTGGAGGAAGCTACTCTTCAGGTTGAGAGATAGCTGCCTGACTACAAAAGGCAATGAAGGTCAAAATTCACTTGGAAGGGGTACCAATGAGTCATTCCTTCAATGATAAAAAGGAAATAAAAAAATAAGTTATGCACTCACCATAACGTTCCATGTTTGTTTCCATAATCTCCCCTTCATTCTTGATGGATGGGTTTCGAACAGAGTATTGGTACTAAAGCTTGAGGCTATACCCTACCCCTATGATGCCTGGCGAGAGCTCCCCAGATCTTCTTTGCAAATACTTGAGTATGATTTATCAAAACATAATGTAGTCATACTATTCCTTAGCCCATGCGTCATGAAGTGAGAAGGTAATCAGGCAACTCAAACAACTCCAGAAAACTTTCCTCTGGATCCTCCAGGTAGGGGGAGGGAGGGTGGGATGCAAGAATGAAAGTGAGATTATGGACAACAAACATGAAATGTTAAGGAGAGTACATAACTTCTTTATGTTATGTTGTCCCATCTCGCCTTCATTCTTGACAGTTGGGACAGTGTCCCCAGCACCTTCTTTCTCGGGTGGCTCAAGGGAATAAACTCTTCACAACAGTGGATCCAAAGGAAGCTCTGTTCCTGGAGGCCACGTCTACTTTGTAATGAGTGATAAAGGTATGAAGATTAACCCATGTGGCTGCAGCACAGATTGAATCCAGCAGAAGTCTGGCCTGAAAGGCGGTGGAGGCCGACATAGCTCTAGTCGAATGGCCTCGAATTCTCCCTGGTAGTTGCTTTTGCTGAGAGGTATATACATAAAAAATGGTACCTGTAAGCCATTTAGATAAAGTAACTCTTGAAACTGGAGCTCCTGTTTTGTTATCCGAGAAGGAAACAAATAATGGACCAGATTTTCTAAACTCCTTTGTCCTATGTAAATAGAAATTTAATTGTCTATGGACATCCAACTGGTGGAGCTTATACTCTGCCTTATTGCTACAGTTGGGGAAAAAAAGACAGGTAAATCAATAGACTGATTTAAGCTGGACTCGGAGCATACTTTGGGCAGAAATGAAGGATTTGTTCTCAGAGAGATTCTGTCTTTGTGAAAAGCCAAGGAGGACGAATAGACAGGGCTTGAAGTTCTGAAACCCTCCTGGCCGAAGTAATTAGAAGTTATGTCCTTACCATAACGTTCCATGTGGAGTGTTCATCTCGCCTTTGTTCTTACACCTGGGTTCGGAGCCGATCCTCGGCTCCGTGTTGGCCGCTTGGCAAAGCTCTGCATCGAGAAGAAGCTCGAGACCAACCTAACTCCCACAATCCCCCTCTGCCTTTACCTCAGATCTAGTTTGCAAGCAAACCAGAAGTCAACAGAGAGAACAACACATTCATGCCAAGAACAACATAGCTGAAAAACATATATATATATATATATATATATATTATACATATATACAACAACTGCTTAAGGCAGAAGCAGGAAAAAAACAAACCAGACACCTAAACTGGACGTTCTTCCTGAGGGTGGGAGGGTGGGAATGTAAGAACAAAGGCGAGATGAACACTCCACATGGAACGTTATGGTAAGGACATAACTTCTAAATGTGAGAGTGTTCAATCTCGCCGTTTGTTCTTACACCTGGGTAGCGTCCCTAGCTCCATGTTCCTGAGGAACTCATGGGAGAACGTTCCTGAGCACAGTGGAACCAAAGGTTGCCCTGTCCCTAGAAACCCTGTCAACTTTGTAATGAGAAATGAATGTATGTGGTTTAGACCAAGTGGCAGCTGCACAAATAGTGCCTAATGGTAGGCGAGCTGCATGAGCCAGGGATGTAGATACTGATCTTGTAGAGTGCCCTTTGGGTTTGACAGGTAAAGTTTGTTCCGAAGCAGCATAAACAAAAATAATGCAATCAGATAGCCATTTGGAAAGGGTTCGTTTAGTAACTGCCATACCCTTCCTGCTGTCTGCAAAGGCTATAAAAAGCTGGTCTGTCTTTCTGTGATCCTTTGTTCTATCCAAGTAAAATCTGAGTTGTCTATGAACAGCCAACTTGTGTAACATATATTCCAACTTATTGGAGTGGTTTTTGAAAAAGGTAGGGAGCTCAATGGACTGATTAATGTTATTAATGGAGCAAACTTTGGGAAGAAAGGACGGATTAGTGAGAAGAGATACTCTACCAGAGTGAACGATCAAATAAGGGTGTTTAATGGAAAGAGCTTGAAGCTCCGATACCCATCTGGCCAATGTAATGGCCACCAAAAAGAGGGTCTTCCATGACAAATATTTCAAAGGACAGGAAGAGGCTGGTTCAAAAGTTGGTAGAATCAGCTGAGATAAGAGAAGGTTCAAGTTCCAAGGTGATGTAGGAGTTCTAACTGGTGGTCTAATATGGAAAGATCCTTTCAGAAAGGCCTTACAAAGTCTGTGAGCCATAATAGGAGCCACACATTCTTCCACATGAAAGTTTGAAATGGCAGCCAATTGTACTCTCAAAGTGGCAGGAGAAGCTCCTTGGTGAAACAATTTGGTCAAAAATTCCAAGATCCTACTCAAAGGAGCTATCACAGGGTCCAATTGTTGTGTATTTGCCCAGTGCACAAAACGCTTCATTTACTAGTGTAAGTCTTTGTAGTGGAAGCTTTATGAGAAGCCACTAGTATATTCTGAACTGCAGGGGAAAGAAGATCAGACCTGGCTAAGTAGGGAAGCGGAGCAGCCAAGCTGCTAGTCTGAGGGAGAGTAACGACGGGTGGGGAGCCCCTGACGAGTGGGTCAGTAGATCCGGCTCCGGGTCCAGGATCCAGGGTTCCAGAATTCGGTGTGCCAGAAGAAAGGGAAACCAGATTTGACGAGGCCAGAATGGGGCAATGAGGATAATCGTCCTTTGCAGGTTGTTGGCTTTCTGCAGAAACTTTGCAATCAGGGAAAGGGAGGAAAGGCGTAAAGGAGACCCGGGGGCCAATCGTGAACCAGAGCGTCCCTGGGGACTTCCCCTGGAGGGGGTAATAGGGAAAAATAGCTCCTGCATTTGGCGTTCATTAGAGACGCAAAGAGATTGCAGGAAGGCTGGCCCCACTTGCGAAAAATTTTCCTTCGCAACTGACTGTTTGATGGACCACTCGTGAGGTAACAGGATAGCTCTGCTCAACCTGTCGGCTATGACGTTGGATAACCCCGGGATGTGCGTTGCTATCAGAAAGCGACCCGTGGACTCCGCCCATTGCCAGATTCTCATGGCCTCGCTGCATAGCTGATAAGACTTGGTTCCCCCTTGCTTGTTTATGTACCAGACTACGGACATGTTGTCCGTCTGAACTGCAATTGTCCCTAGAGGAAGAAGGGGAGCAAAGTGTTGCAACGCTAGAAACACTGCCCTCAACTCTAGAACATTGATGTGCAGATTGTACTCCAAATTGGTCCATTCGCCTTGGACTGTCTGTCCCTGAAAGATGCCCCCCCCACCCTATCAGGGAAGCGTCCGTGGTCACCTTAGCTGTCGGCGTGGGTAGCACAAATGGTCTTCCGTTGGAATGATTGCAAGTCCGGAGCCACCAAGCCAGGTGTGATTTGCATATGTTTGTGATGTGAATTTCGTGCGTCAGGGGTAACTGTTGGAACGACCATTGTGCAAACAGTAGCCATTGAAGAACTCTCATGTGCAGTCTTCCCAAGGGTATCGCAATGAGAGAAGCTGCCATGAGACCCAAAACCTTCAGAACCAGTTTCGCTGGGGATTTCCTGGATGACAGAAGAAGAGATATATGGTTTTGTAGTGAGGCTATCCTTCCTGGAGGAAGCCTTAGAATTAAACAACGGGTATCCAATTCTGCTCCTATGAATGAGATATGCTGTGATGGCTGTAGTAAAGATTTTTCAAATTTACGGAAATTCCGAGATGAACACAAAGCTGTAGTGTGTAATCCCTGGCCTGAATCAGTTGACGCTCGGTGGTGGCAGAAAGGAGCAAGTCATCTAGATACGGAAACACCTGGAATCCCAGGCGTCTCAAGTGAGACGCAACCACTGCCATACATTTGGTGAAAACCCTGGGGGCTGAGGTCAGACCAAAGGGCAGGGCTCGAAACTGAAAGTGACTGGCTCCCAGCCGGAAGCGCAAGTGATCTCTGGACGCCCTGGCCATTTTGATGTGGTAGTATGCGTCCTTTAGATCTATTGAGCACATCCAGTCGTCCTTCTGTAAGAATGGAAGGATCGATTGAAGCGTGACCATCCGGAACTTTTCTTTCTTGATGAAGGTATTGAGTTTGCTTAGGTCCAGAATTGGCCTCCAGTCCCCTGCCTTTTTTGGAACTAAAAAGAACCTTGAGTAAGTTCCGAATCCTCTTTGGTCCACTGGGACTGGTTGGATGACTCTTTTTTTCTAGCAGCTTTGAAATTTCTATAGCTGCAGGGCCTCGCAGATGGGGCGGCACATCTGGGAGTCTTTTCTGGAATGGGGGCAATAGGAAGGGAATTCTGTAACCTCTGGTAACAATGCTTTTTACCCAATTGTCTGATGTAAGACTTTGCCAGGCCTGAGGGTATAAAGCTAAGCGACCCCCGACTGCCTCCAGAGCAGGACAGTCGGGCTTCCTCTCAGGAGTGCTGAAAAGGTTTCCCAGGGGGAGTATCCCTGTCACCTTGGTTTTGCGGACCCCCTCTGCAGCCAGGGCGACGTCTTCCACCTCTGCCCCCTCCTCTGCCTCTAGAGGGGGCATCACCCTGTGTGCCTGGGAAAGAGCCTTGGGGTTTTCGAAACCACATTTTTCCACCACGTTGCCCTTTGGGGTACGGTCTGGATGGGGTGGAAAAACGGACTCCAACAGCAGACAGAGTCTTTCCCTCTTGCTCACACCGGGTAAGGGTCTCCTTTACTTTGGGGCCAAAGAGAGTGGCACCATCAAATGGGGCGTTAGTAAAGGAAGACTTTAAGGCTTCCGCAAAGGAACATAAGCGCATCCAGGATTGTCTACGAAGAGCAATCGCTGAAGCCGCTGCCCTACTCGATCCTTCGGCTGCGTATGAGATCAGCCTCATGGACGAGTTCACTATAGATGTAAGGGTATTGAGATGTAATGTAACTTTCTCCGAGACAGCAGCATCTGTAGTACCCTGGAGGGTATCTTCCAACTCTTTGATTAGATCCCTGTGTAACCGTGTAAAGTGGGTTAAATAGTTCAGGGATCGCATAGAAAAAGCTGCTGAACTAAAAATGCGCTTCCCATACCTGTCCATAGTCCTAGAATCTCTGTTAGGCGGATGGACAGATGAGGAAGATTCAGACATATCCTTTTTCGTGGCCGCTGCCACCACCATAGCGTCCACTGGCACTTCCTTTGTCAGATAAGCCTTATCTTGGGGGGCAGTAATATATTTATTAGGCTTTCTAGGGACTGGCTCCACCGTGTCAGGTGCTTCCCACGCCCTTCGAGCAATCAATTCCATCAACTCATCGAAGGGCGGAGTAACCCAGGAGGAAGAAGGGCAAGCACCGAATGCCTTCAGCAAAACTGACTCATCCTCAGAAGGGGGAAGGGATTGCCAATCAGCTCTCTGCTTTAGGATCTCCAGGATGTCAGAAAAGGAGACATCCGCTGAGGGTGACTTTGGGGACCCTTCTGACTCATCCAAGTCAGTGTCCGATGTCAAAGATTCTTGTGGAGAATCCAAGTGTCTCCTCTTACACAATCTTTTCCTCGGAACTTCCTCGGGGGGGGGGGGGCATCCGATGAAGCCTCCGAGGAAGAGGGGGCACCCTCTAGGGGTGGCTGAGACACTGGTGCTTGACGCTTAGATGTAGCCGTGGGTGCAGAGGAGGATAACGGTCCTTTATGGGAAGCTGTTTCTGCTGAAGTGGTTGTCTGAATAGACAACACCTTCCTCATGAGGTCGAAGGCCCCCGGGTCCCGAGTCGAGATATCCCCCGGTTCCGAAGAAATCGGAGGAATTCCCGAGACAGGCACCGAAGGTATCGACCCCGAGGACGGAGCCGAATCGATCCGAGCCGAGGCCCCGAGAGGGAGTGTCGGAACCGAAACATCGGTCCGACTCTCAGTCCCGGATCCAAGGATGGATCTTCGGCTTCGAGACTCTGGTACTGGGTCCGACGGAGTCGAGGTGAACGGTGCCGACCGAGAAAAAGACGGTTCCGGCACCGAGGGCTCCACAATCACCAGATCAGCCTCTCCCGGCTCCGAAGACTGGATAGGCCTCGGAGGAGGAACAGGTGGAGATAAGGGAAGGCCTTCGAGTCTCGACACAAACTGGGAGGAGACAGAGATGAGTTTGGACAAGGCCGTATTCTCCATCAATTTCTGCACCATGCGGTCTACATCGGTGTCGGAGAGGGGCCTGGAAGAACGCGTCGAAGGAATCGAAGACGGAGCCGACCTCAAAAGTGCCGGAGGAGGGAGCTCCGTCACTGGTTCCAAGACTCAAGGCTCGGTAACTGACAACAGTTCAACACTCGGCCCCGAAGTCTGTGGAACCGGTGATCGAACTTTGAATGAAGAGCTCGGAGCCGATGACCTGGGCTCCAACGTCTTCGATTCCTTCGAGGATTTGGATGTCTGGTCTGATGCATCCAGAGCCTCTTGGAATGCAGGCTTCAAAAGGCCCCTATCCATAAGTTTCCTGCGCCTATCTGTCATGACCCTTCCACTGAAAGAATGACAGATGGAGCAGTCTTCTTGCAGATGGAGAGGGCCAAGACAGTAGACGCAGGAACTATGATTGTCTGTGACAGACATCTTCTGTCCACATTGGCACCGTTTGAAGCCTGATTTAGCTTTTTCAGACATGTTATAAAGTCAAATCCAGTAAACAGTGAAACAGCCAATACAATTGCCCAATCCAGTAAATTTGTCCAATCCAGCAAAAATTTGTCAAATCCTGTTATAATAGTCAATCCAATAGTCAAATCCAGCAAAGTTAAAGGGTGGGGTAGGCCCCGAGGGAAAAACTCTAATAAAGTATATAAAAAAACTATATACGGAACCGAGAAACCCTCGATACACTACTCACACACACACACACAGTCAACTTTAAGAAAAAGTTTTAAGAGAAAAATATGAGAAATATAAGAAATAATTAATCTTAGCTTTGAGGTGGTCCGAGCTCATCAAAAATGATGCGAACGTTGCAGTGGCAAACTAGATCTGAGGTAAAGGCAGAGGGGGATTGTGGGAGTTAGGTTGGTCTCGAGCTTCTTCTCGATGCAGAGCTTTGCCAAGTGGCCGACACGGAGCCGAGGATCGGCTCCGAACCCAGGTGTAAGAACAAACGGTGAGATTGAACACTCTCACATTGGCTGTTAAGAAAATTGTCTTCCATGTTAGAAATTTTAGTGGCAAGATGAAGCTGATTCAAACGGAGGAAGAATTAACTTAGCAAGTACCAAATTTAGATCCCAAGGTGGTGGCAGCTCTCTTACTTTGGGTCTTAATAGGAATGTACCCATCAGAAAAGCTTTGCATAATCTGAGACATAACATTGGATCCCTTGTCTCCTATGTGGAAATTTGAAAAGGCAGCACGTTGTACTCGTACAGCGCAGCAGTTGCACCCTGATTGAAAATTTTTCCTAAAAATTCAAGAATTGAAGAAATAGGGTCTGTACAGGGATCTAGATGACTTTTGGCAGCCCAGCAAGAAAACCTTTTCCATTTGTTAGCATAAAGTTTTCTAGTTGTGATTTTGTGCAACAAAACCAGAATGTGTCGCACTGCAGGGGAAATGTTTGGAAGCCTGGTGAAGATGGGAACTGGAGCAACCAAGCTGTCATCTTGAGAGTCTGAACAGAGGGGTGGGGCATTCCTGACTGATGACTCAGAAGGTCCTCCTGAAGATGGGGCCAAAGGAAAGGAAATTAGATTTTTCGAGGCCAGTACAGAGCGATGAGAGTTAGTTTGTGACTCAACGACTTTGTTTATCAATGGAAACGGGGGAAAGGCATAAAGTAGCCCCGGGGGCCAATCATGAACAAGTGCATCTCTAGGTGACTCCCCCTCCCGAGGGGGGATTAGGGCAAGATAGCTGCTGCATTTGGCATTCATGGAAGTGGTAAAGACATCAGAGTAAGGCTGGCCCCACTTGCAAAAAATTTGGTTCGCAACTTCTTGTTTGATGGACTACTCGTAAGGCATAAGAATTGCCCGGCTTAACTTGTCCACTATCACGCTGGATTTCCCTAGAATGTGCATTGCAGACAGAATACGTTGAGAAGAAACTGCCCATTGCCACAATCTCGGAGCCTCTTGACACAGAGGTTAGGATCTGGTTCCACCTTGTTTGTTGATGTACAACACCACAGACATACTGTCCATCTGTATTGCAATCATACCTGTTGGAAGAGAGCTCTGGAATGCTTGCAACGTCAGAAGCACTGCCCTCATTTCTAAGACACTGATGTGCAAGTGGTATTCGAGTTCCTGCCAAATACCTTGGATGGTCTGTCCCAGATAATGCCCCCCCCCCCACTCTATCTGGGAAGCATCCGTGGTCACTGTAGCTATTGGACGGTGGAGAACAAACCGTCTGCCTGTTGTCACCTGCGTGGACTGAAGCCACCAACGTAGGTCCTTCTTGCAGGTACCCATAATGAGGATCTTGTGTGACATGGGTAACTCCTGTATGGACCACTGAGCAAAGAGAAGCCATTGTAATACTCTCATACGTAAACGTTGTTGGTGGAACTAATGTTATCGTATTTGCCATCGACCCCAGAACCTTGAGAACAAACTTGCCTGCACCTTCCTTCTCAAGAGCAAGATTGATACCTGATAGCGCAGTGTTTGCACCCTTTCTTAAGGCAGTCTTGCCACCATGTCTTTTGTGTTTAAATCTGCTCCTATGAATGAAATATGGTGTGAAGGCAACAAGGCAGATTTTTCGTAATTTATGGTAATGCCCAGCTCTGAGCATAGATGTATAGCAGTGTCCCTTGCCTGGGTCAGTAGATGCTGAGTGGTGGCGATGAGGAGCCAGTCATCTAAGTACGGAAACACCCGGAATCCTACCCATCACAGGTGAGCCGTGACTACTACCATGCATTTGGTAAACACTCTGGGGGCTGTACTGAGTCCAAAGGGCAGAGCTCTGAATTGGTAATGACTGGTTCCCAGCTGGAAGCGTAAGTATCTCCTGGATCATCTGTCCATCTTTATATATGGTAGTACGCATCCTGGAGATCGATGGATCACACCCAATTGTCCTTTCCCAGAAAAGGAAGTATGGACTGCAGTGTCAGCATCTGGAACTTTGTTTTCTTGACAGACTTGCTCAGTCTGCTGAGATCCAAAATGGGCCTCCAGTCCCCTGTCTTCTTTGGAACTAAAAAGAACCTTGAGTAAGTTCCAGATCTGACTTGGTCTGCAGGGACTTTTTGGATGACACTTTTTTTTTTCTAGCAACCTTTGAATTTCTACAGTTGCTTGATCCCTTTGACAAGGTGGAATGTCTGGGATTGATCTTACTGGTGAGGGTGGAGTAGAAAAGCATATGATGCATCCCCTGGATATAATCGATTGTACCCACTTGTCTTGGATGATACTTAGGCTGTTGGGTACAGTGATAGTCTGCCACCGACTGCCTCCAGAGGTGGGCAGGTGAGTCTCTTTTCAGGAGCGCTGGAAGGGCCTACCAGAGAAAGTATCTCTGTCACCCTGATTCTGCGGATCCTCTTTGCTGCAAGGGCGGCTTCTTCCATTGTTATTTCCCCCTCTGCCCATGGGGGAAAATTCACCATGTGCATCTGGCGAAGCTCTTAAGGATTTCAGGAACCACATTTCCCACTGCTTCTGGCCTTAGGGTAAAAGGCCTGGTAGGGATGGAGAAACAGACTCCCACAGCAGACAGAGTTTTGCCTTCTTGCTTGCACCTGGTCAGAGTCTCTTTAACCTTTGGCCGGAGTAAAAGCGAGCCGACAAAAGGGGCATTTATAAAGGAAGCCTTAAAGGGTTCAGCAAACTCACAAAGGTGCATCCAGGAGTTCTTCTGAAAGCTATTTCTGTGCCTGCTGCCCTACTCGTTCCATCTGCTGCATACGATATGAGATGCATGGAGGAGTTCACTACAGAGTTCAAAGTCACAAGCTGAAAATTTACCTTGTCTGGCACACCCTCAGCTGAAGCACCTTGGAGAGAATCTCCTAGCTCTTTCAGGAGATCCTCTGAAGTCGGGTGCAACAGGATAAATAGTTCAGCGACCCGAGTGTAAAGGCTGCGAGGAAAACATCCGCTTCCCGTATCTGTCCATTGTTAAAGATTCCTTACTCGGAAGATGAACAAATGAAGTCTCCGCTAATTACTTCTTGGTGCCCGCTGCCACCACCATAGCACCTACTGGGACACCTTTGGATAAAAACTCCTCATCATCAGGGGCTGAAATAAATTTGTTGGGCCTCCTCGGAACAGGATGCACAGATTCTGGAGAGTCCCACGCCTTTCAACTGACTACACCCAGGAGTTTGTCGAAAGGCATAGACACCCAAGAGGTGGAGGGATAGATCCGAATGCCTCCAGGTATACATGCTCATCTTCAGAAGGGGAAAGGGTCTTCCAACCACTTCTTTGTTTCAGGATCTCTAGGATGTCTGAAAAGGAGACATCCTCAGAGGGTGACTGTGGGGACACTTCTGAATCCTCTAAGTCCATATCTGACGTGAAAGATTCAGGCGAGTCCAAATTCTTCCTCTTACAAGTCCTCTTCCGAGGGACCTCCTCTGAGGGGTACTCTGGCGAGGTTTCAGAAGAGGGGTAATCGCCCATTTTGGAATCCTGGGGCATTGGTTCTCTACGCTTGGGCTGGAGGGATGATACTGAGGATGACACTGGTCCTTTAGGGGGAAGAGTAGTCAGAACCAAGGGTGCAGCAGGCTGAGAAGACAGTACGCTTCTCATCATCTCGAAGGCACCACGGTCCTGGC
The DNA here is from genome assembly GCF_019279795.1 of Protopterus annectens. Taxonomy (NCBI): domain Eukaryota; kingdom Metazoa; phylum Chordata; order Ceratodontiformes; family Protopteridae; genus Protopterus; species Protopterus annectens. The sequence continues at coordinate 1,616,419,832 of NC_056731.1, forward strand.
CTGAGAGAGCCTCTGGCTCCGAGGAACCCAGAGATCCCTCCCGTGCCAAGGAGGATGGCTACGAGGCTGACGTGGACACTGAACTCACCTGTGCCGAAGCCCGAAGAGGAAGAATCAGACTCGACAAGGGTCCGACCCGATTCTCCTCTCTGGACCTGACGAGGGAGTGTTGGCTCCCAGACCCCACGATGGAACACAGCATCAACGAAGTTGGAGCAGAAGTCAGGCCTGATATACCGGTAGTGTTTTTTGGACCTGACAGTTCCACCACACGGACTTCAAACCACTCCAGCTCCAAGGTCATCTGAGTTGAAGGAGGAACAGAAGACCAGGTAGGCACAGGAGTTGGCTCCACTTCCATCTGGACTGGGCTCGTGAAAATTTTGGCTAAGGCCGGTACATGCAGCAACCTCTTGACCACCCGCTCCACATCATCATCAGAGAGGCTCCTGGATAATAGAGGGGAAATAGTGGATGATTTATGGCTACCAGCCACCGGTTCCAACAGGGGTGAGGGGCACTGAGTAGACCAGCTCCAAAGTCAGGGACCGGCTCCTTTTGTGGCTCCAACTCGACCCCGATAAAACCGGTGGAGCCAATGGAGCTGTTGTCTTTTCAGGCCCAATAGCCTTCGGGTCCGAAGATGCATGCTTGGACTTCTTATCTGGCTCAGACACCGGAGCCGTGGAAGAAGATTTTTTTGAAGAGCTTTCAGAAGAGGAAGACAGCCACATCAAAAAGGACCTTTAAGCAGACCCCTCACAATAAGTTCGTTCCTGCAGGACCCTGGAACTGAATCCATGGCAGATCGAGCAGGAGTCCTGCAGATGAACGGCACCTAAACAGTACACACAGCTAGTGTGCCCATCAGTCAGAGACTTTTTCTGTGTGCATGAGTCACACTTCTTGAAGCCAGATTGTTTGGCTTCTTTAGCTTTTTTCACCAGAATCTATATAGACATTTTTTTTTTTTATCAGTAGTAAAGAGCAAAAACAGTCACCCCACCAATGCAACTACAAAAACAGCAAGAGATGACTTAATTCTAAACAAGTTCTTTACTTTTTTTTTAAAGAACAGCTAGGTAAGAAAGTCTTCAACTAAAACGACAATCTCCTCTAGCCAGAGAAGACATCTCTAACTAAAATGACGACACTCAGAGAAAAGGGATTGCAAAAAAGGGAAAGGGAAGTCCTCTAAATTAAATGGGCTAACACAACAAGGACAAAAAACAAACCCTCTAATTTAAACAGGTTCATGGAGAATAAAATTAAAGTTTAACAAGACAGGGATAAAAATACGGGCCTGGGAAGGAAACGACGACCCACACAAAGTACAGTTGTGTACACTTACCAAAAATATAGATGTTAGAGTGTATTCACTGTTGCAGTCATCACATTTCGGTTATCTGCTTGCAGGTAGCCCTCAGTCGGCCTGATTATCTAAGTCTTGGGTCCTGCGTCGGTTGCTGTCTCATCTTCCATGACGTCAGGTAGTCAGGGGTATAAAGCATGCAGCCGACGGCATTACATCAGTTTTTCTTGCACCAGATGTCAGGTGCTCCCCCTAATGGGAAGCAATTATATATATATATATATATATATATATATATATATATATATACACACACACACATATATATATATATATATATACACACACACACACACACACACACACACAAGGTTATACCTCCAACAAAAAAGCAAATACACCAAAAAGCCTTTCAGCATAGTAAAGGAGAGTAGAGGTATAGCCAAAACAAGTCAGGGGGCTGGAGGGAGGGTAACCAGGACTGCAACAGTGAATACACCCGAACATTTACATTTATGGTAAGTGTACACAAATGTACTATGTTCTTCATGTTTCACTGTTGCAGTCACGACATTTGGGTAGATTCCCAAAGCAAAAGATGGGAGGAGGAATTGAGATAGCATTAGGACCAGCTACAAGGCCCTGCAAGACTGCAGTGGCAACGCCAGCTCTGGATTTAAAGAAAATTGGCAAATGGTAATGCTTGGTGAAAGTATGTACAGAACTCCAGGTAGCAGATTCTAGGATGTCTTTGGTAGGGACGCCTCTGAGAAAGGCTGTAGAGGTAGATGCAGCCCTGGTTGAATGGGGTCTAATCCCCTGTGGGATAGGTTTTCCATGGTGCTTATAGCAGAAATGAATGCAATGGCCTATCCATTTAGAAATGGTTTGCTTTGAAATAGCCTTCCCCTCTACCCTGCAGCAAATGCCACCAGCAGTTGTTCAGATTTCCTTTGAGGTTTAGTCCTGTCCAAGTAAAATCTAAGTTGTCTGTGCACATCTAAAGAGTGCAGTATCCATTCCCCTTTGTACTGTGGATTAGAAAAGAAGGTTGGCAAATGAATGGATTGGTAAGAGCAACACTGAATACCACCTTGGGCATGAAGGAAAGATTGGTCCTGAGGGATACCCTGTCTGCATGAAAGATGATGAAAGGCTCCACTGCCATAAGAGCCTGTAATTCAGATACCCTTCTTGGTGAAGTGATTGTTAAAAGGAAAACTGGTTTCCAAGAAAGGAATTTTAACTCTGCACTTGCAGCTGGCTCAAAAGGAGGAAGAATGAGTTTTTCCAATACAAAATTAAGGTCCCAGGCTGGAGTTGGGGCTCTCCTGGGTGGTCTTAAGTTTTTGGCCCCTCTGAGGAACTGCTTGAGCAGTGGGTGAGAAAAGAGGGTTGATTCTGTGTTGTAATGAGCTGAAATGGCTGAGGCGTGAATTTTGATGAGAGGAAAAGGAAAGGCCCTTGTGAAGCATCTCAGTTAAGTATTGAAGAATATGAGGTAAATTGGGTGCTGCTGTGGTCATTCCTTGAGTTTAGTTCCAGGCACAGAATCTTTTCCATTTTTCAGCATAAGATTTTCTAGTACTAGGCCTCCTTGCCTCCAAAATGACATCCAACACTTGTTTACTGAGGGATGGTAACGGAGAGATTAGGTAATTAGCCAGGCTGCCAGGTTCAGGGTTTGAAGCTGGGGGTGCAGAATCTGGCTCTCCTGCTATGACAGCAGGGTAGGGGTCTGAGGCAGGTGCCATGGGGCTAGCAGTGACACACTGCACAAGAGGGGGTACCAGTGTTGGCGTGGCCAGTCTGGTGCAATCAGTATCATCCTTGCTTTGTCCTGCTTGATCTTTAGTAGTACTTTGGTGAGGAGAGGCAGGGGAGGAAAGGCATAAACTGATAAATTTTTCCAGCTGAAGGACAGAGAATCCACTTTCCAAGCTTATTTGTGGGGGGGCAGTTGTGCAGAATTTGCCCAATTGGTAGTTCTAAGGGGAAGCAAACAGGTCTATATCTGGGCTCCCCCATTTGTTTATCAACATGTTTAAGTCTTTGGTTCCAGTTTCCACTCGTGTGGGTCCATGAGATTTCGGCTTAGTTCATCTGCCAGTGTGTTTAGTTTTCCTGGCAGGAACTGAGGCTGTAGATGCACTTGGCAGCTCAAGGCTGTATTCCACAGAGCCATGGCTAGTTTGCAGAGGGGGTAAGAAGGGGTACCCCCCTACTTGTTTATGTACCACATAACAGTGGTGTTGTCCATCTTTACCATTAATTTTCCTGGAAAAATGTGGTCCTTGAAGGCTGTCGGAGCATTCTGTACAGCTAACATTTCTTTTTGATTGATATGCAGGTGCATTTGACTTGGGTTCCATTTGCCCTGAATGCACTTCCCTGCCAGGTGAGCCCCCCATGCGTCTGTTGTTAGGGTTTGGGCGGCAGGGGGTAGAGTGAAAGTTAGTCCCTTGTTTTTGTGGCAGGCCTCTGCCCACCAAAGGAATTCTAACCATAGGCAAGGTATGATAGGAATCATTGTTTCTAGATCCTGGGAATGTTGACACCATAGGCTTTTCAGATACCATTGTAGTTTCCTCATATGCAGTCTTGTATATGGAATTAGTTGAATGCAGGAGGCCATGAACCCCAAGGCTTGCAATATTTGCCTTGCAGATAGCAGGGTTTTTGTGGCCACTAGTTTGAAGTAAGTTGTCAAATGAATTTGGTTCTCTGGCGTGAGGAAAGCCATCTGGGAAGTTGTGTTCAAGTGTGCTCCCGGGAATATAATTTGTTGGCAGGGTACCAGATGTGATTTCTTTTCATTTATGGTGTACCCCAGACAAATTAGCACCTTTTGTACAAATGCCAGATGATTCAAAAGTATGTCCTGGCTTTCTGCCTTAATTAGACAATCGTCCAGGTATGGCCACATTTGAATACTTCTTTGCCTGCAAAATGCAATGACAGGAGCTAGGCACTTTGTGGATACCCTGGGCGAAGCAGATAAGTCAAAGAGCAGTGCAGAGAACTGATAGTGCATGTAGCCTGCTTTGAAGTGTAGGTATCTTCTGTAAAATTCCCTGACTGGGATGTGCAGGTAGGCTTCCTTTAAATCCAGTGTTGCCAACCAGGCATCTTTGCTTAGCATAGGAAGCAACTGGTGAAGAGTTAGAATCTTGAATTCTGGAATCACCAAAAATGTGTTTACGATACAAAGGTCCAGGATAGGACGCCATGAGTTGTCTTTTCTGAGTACCAGGAAAAGTCTTGAGTAGAAACTTTGCCCCTTTTCCTCTTCTGGTACAGTATGAATAGCCTTTATGCTTAAGAGAGAGAGTACTTCCTTTTGAGCTTCTGCCCACTGATTTAGAGGTAGATCTGGCCAAACGTTTGGGTTGGTCATGTGTGGAAGTGAAATCTGCATCCTTGGGAAACTATTTAAAAAGTACAGTTGTGTACACTTACCATAAATGTAGATGTTTGAGTGTATTCACTGTTGCAGTCATTACATTTGGGTAATCTGCTGGCAGGTTGCCCTCAGTCGGCCTGACTAACAAAGTATTGGGTCCTGCGTCGGTTGCTGTCTTCTCTTCCATGACGTCAGGTCGTCAGGGGTATAAAAACATGCAGCCGACATCATTTTAATCAGTTTTTCTTGCCCCAGATGTCAGGTGCCCCCCAAATGGGGAGCAAAAATATATATAAATAAACTGTAAATATATAAATGCACCTTAGAAACATACAATTTACCTTCAAATAAAAGCAAATACACCACAAAGGCTTTTGAGTACAGTGAAGGAAAGAAAAGGTATAGAATGGGGGATGGCGGGTGGGTAACCCGGACTGCAACAGTGAATACACTCGAACATCTACATTTATGGTAAGTGTACACAACTGAACTATGTTCTTCGTGTTTCACTGTTGCAGTCGTTACATTTGGATAGAATCCCAAAGCTATGGATGGGAGGATGGAACTAAACAGCATTAGGAGCAGCTATAAGACCCTGCAGGACTGCAGTGGCAAAGCCTGCCCTGGATTTAGAGAGGTAAATGACAATGCTTTGTGAACGTATGAACAGAGCTCCAAGTAGCAGCTTTTAGAATGTCTTGGTTGGGACCCCTCTGAGAAAAGCTGCTGAAGTAGAAGCAGTCCTGGTGGAATGGGATCTGATCCCCTTGGGCACAGGTTTACCGTGGTTCAAATAGCAGAAGCAAATGCAGTGGCTTATCCATTTAAAAATAGTCTGCTTTGATATAGCCTTCCCCTCTGATCCTGCAGCAAATGCTACCAGTAGTTGCTCAGACTTTCTTACAGATTTTGTCCTGTTTAAGTAGAATCTTAGTTGTCTGTGTACATCCAATGAATGCAGAATCTGCTCCCCCTTGTTCTGCAGATTTGGAAAAAATGTTGGCAGGTGAATGGTCTGGTTAAGAGCCACACTGGATACCACCTTAGGCATAAAAGGAGGATTGGTCCTGAGGGCCACCCTGTCTGGGTAAAATAAAATGAAAGGCTCCACTACCATGAGAGCCTGTAGTTCTGAAACCCTTCTTGCTGAAGTGACTGCCTAAAGAAAAGCTGTCTTCCAAGATAGAAATTTTATATCTGCAGTAGCTGCTGGTTCAAAAGGAGGCAGGGTGTGTTTTTCCAGCACAAAATTGAGTTCCCATGCAGGAGTTGGTGTTCTCCTGGGAGGCCTTAAAATTTTGGCCTCTCTGAGATACTGTTTAAGCAGTGGATGAGAAAAGAGGGGAGGCTCTATATTGTAATGAGCCGAGATGGCAGAGGCATGGATTTTTACTGAAGAAAAAGATAGGCCCTTGTCAAGCATCTCAGTTAAGTATTGCAAAATCTGAGGAATATTGGGCTTTGCTGTGTCTATTCCTTGTGCTTGGTTCCAAGCACAGAATCTTTTCCATTTATCAGCATACGATTTTCTAGTACTAGGCCTTCTGGCTTCCAAAATGACATCCATCACAGGTTTACTGAGAGATGTGGTTTGAATAATTAGTTGATTAGCCATGCTGCAAAATTCAGAGTTTGGAGCAGAGTGTGCAGAATTTGATAGTTCTGCTGAGTCAGTAGATGTGGTGTTTGAGGCAAGTACCACGGAGGAAGGTGCGACATATCCCTTAGAAGCGGGTATCAGTGCTGGCGAGGCCAGTCTGGAGCAATTAGGATCATTTTTGTTTTTTCCTGTCTGACTTTTAGTAAGACCTTGGAGAGTAGAGGCAGATGGGGAGAGGCAGAGGGGAAAAGGCATAGACCAGCTGAAAGTTAGAGCATCCACTTTCCATGCTTTTTTGTGATGAGTTCTTGTGCAGAATTTGTCCAACTGATAGTTTTGGGGAGAGGCAAATAGATTTATACCTGGGCTCCCCCATTTCTGTGTTAACATGCTGAAGATTTGTGGATCCAGTTTCCATTTGAGCGGGTTCATAAGATTTCTGCTTAGGTCATCTGCCAGAGTATTTTGCCTTCCTGGCAGAAATTGAGCTTGAAGATGTACTTGGTAAGTCAAGGCTGCGTTCCACAAGGCCATGGCTAGTCTGCAAAGGGGGTAGGAATGGGTACCCCCCTGCTTGTTTATGTACCACATAACTGTGGTGTTGTCCATCTTTATCAGTAGTTGTCCTGGAAGACTTAAGTCCTTGAAGGCTGTCCGAGCATTTTGGACAGCTAGCATTTCTTTCTGGTTGATATGCAGATGCATTTGGTTTGGCCTCCATTTGCCCTGAATGCATCTCCCTGCCAGGTGGGCCCCCCAAGCATAGTCTGATGCGTCTGTAGTTAGGGTTAGGATGGCAGGGGGTAGAGTGAATGACAGTCCCTTGTTTTGGTGACATGTCTCTGCCCACCAAAGAAACTCCTGTTGTAGGCAGGGAATGAGAGGAATCATTGTTTCCAGGCTGTGACAATGCTGACTCCATAAACTTTTTAGGTACCATTAAAGTTTCCTCATATGCAGTCTCGCATATGGAATTAGTAGAATACAGGATGCCATGAACCCCAAAGCCTGCAGAATTTGTCTTGCAGACAACTGGGTTTTTATTGCCATTTGTTTGAAGTATGTTGTCTATTGCATTTGTCTGGCGTGAGGTAAGCCATATGGGCAGTTGTATTCAAGATTGCACCCAGAAAAGTAATTATTCGAGAGGGCACCAGTTGTGATTTCTTTTAGTTTATGGTGTACCCTAGGCATGCTAAAAGCCTTTTTACAAATGCCAGATGTTGAAGAAGAGTGTCTTTGTACTCTGCCTGACTGAGACAATCGTCCAGATAAGGATAAATATGAATGTTTCTTTGTCTGCAGAATGCAATTACTGGTGCCAGGCACTTTGTAAAGACCCTGGGCACAGTAGATAAGCCAAAGGGCAGTGCAGAGAATTGGTAATGCAAAAACCTACTTTGAAGCGGAGGTATCTTCTGCATGATTCCCTTATTGGGATATGCAAGCATGCCTCTTTTAAGTCTAGAGTTACTAACCATGAATTCTTGCCTAGCATAGGCAGTAGCTGTTGAAAAGTCAGCATTTTGAATTTTGGAATGTCCAGGAACGTGTTCAGAATAGATAAGTTCAGTATTGGACGCCATGAATTGTCTTCTCTGGGTACCATGAAAAGTCTTGAATAAAATCCTTATCCTTTTTCCTTCTCTGGTACCGGTTGAATAGCCCCCATATATCCATGAGAGACATGACTTGTTTCTGGGCCTCTGCCCACTGGTTTTGTGGCAGATCCGGTCATCCGTTTGGAATTGGCAAAGTATGGAAATGAAATCTGTACCCCTGGGATACTATGTTTAATACCCACTTGTCCTGGGTAATTAACTGCCAATTTTGAGCATGAAGTGCTCCCCCCCCCCCCAAAGGGGACTGCCAAAAGATAAGTGCTTGGAAATGGTAGGGGAAAGTCATTGAGGCTGCTTACTGTAGGGTTGTGCTTTGTTTCCTCCAGATTTAGAGGTGGAGGCACCCCATTGCTTTGACCTGTAAGAGCCCTGTGATTGATATCTGGAGCCTTTTGAGTGCCTGGGTTTGCCCTGAGTGGCTCTGTTGGACACAGGAAAGGATCAATTTTTAGTAGGCCAGTGCTTACTGAACCTGGGTGGCTGCAGTTGCAAGAAATATTTTACAGTTTGCATAAATTTAGCTTTGTTTTCCATTTTCTTTAAAACCTCTTCTGTCTTATTACCAAACAAGAGTATCGTGCTGCAAAGAGGCATCCAACAATTTAGCTTTAACATGATCAGGCAGATTTTGCTCCTTGAGCCAGGCATGCCTTCTAATCACAGATCCAGTAACGGCGGCCCTACAAGAGGCCTCCAAGGAATCAAAACCACATTGCAAAGTATGCTTTCCAACCTGTTCTGCTGAATGCAATAAATCCTGTAACTCTATTTTCCACACAATCAGAAATCAACATAATTTTCTGTTTCAGTAAGCCCATAACATGCTGTTCATGTTTAAGCATATGAAACTGGCAGTAAAGCCCTGATTGCCAAGGTTGCAGACGTATAAACCTTCTTACCCCATCTATCCGGCGCCCTGGAATCTCTATCAGAAGGGGTAGGATTTTTGTCTGTAGAAGCCTTACCACCTTTGGACCCGAGAAAGTCTCAGGATCAGCAGCAGGAGTTTTGAAAAGAAATTTGTGGGAGTCAGGAACCCTGTAATATCTGTCTGGCTTACTAGGAGCCGGAGGCAGGAAATAAGCAGCCATGCTTGATTCCAAGAACACATCATCGACAATGTCTAATGCAGGAGGTATTGCCAAAGGCCTATGCCGAGGAAGAAGGAGGAAATCCCGAAGTCTCTTTTTTGATTCAGAGAAGTCCTGACTCTCCCAATGAAAATGTTCCCTTAAAGTATGCAAAGTCTCTACAAAAGAGTAATCTTCAGGAGGAGATGCAGATGGGATGGAATCCTCTGCATCAGAATCCTCATAGGGTGGAATAGAAAATCCCTGATCAGAAGAGGAATCAGAAGAAATGGAAACCTGATCTGAAGATTCATAATCAGTGCCTTGCCTAGGCCTCTTAGCAGGGGGGGGTTGAGAACCCCTGATCAAGGTAATTAAATCCTCAGCCATTTTGATCATCTGTTTTTTAGGCATAGTGGCTCATGCGTCGGTTTTTTAGACATAGAAGTTGTTTTTGACCTTGTTTTTGTTGCTGGCGTCAGTTTAATATAAAAATGTTGAGGCCTGAAAACACCCTCAGAAGCCGGTGCCTGCTCAGCAGCTCCGGACCCATCCAAGGGAGAGACAACTGTGGGGTCAATACTTTGCGAATCTCGCGGCATACCGGACTCCGAATGGGTCTCGGTAGAGGCCTGAGACTCAAACGAAGTGGTTATCAGGGGCTGCAAAAGCGCCTCACTGAGTACCAATGAACTGGCGACTGGCTTAGGAGAAGCTTCGTCATCAGTTTTGGACCTTGACGGTCTGTCTCTGTCTTTTTCCTTACGTTTTTTGTGAACTCCCGTAGTCGGATTGCTAACCGACGACATTTCAGGGTAGTTAAATCTTGAACCAAAATATTTAGAAGCAAAAATATACCGACGCTTAATAGTGCAATGGTTAAATTTAGCACAAAACCGACAGCAAGGCATGTTGTGATCAGGGCCTAGGCAAGGAATACAGTACAAATTAAAATCCTTATGAGGTATTTGCTTCCCACAAGTAATGCAATTATTAACTTTTACTGACATTGGTAAGGAGCAAGAAAAAGTTTCCCCAACGGGGTACTTCGCTTTAGTTTGAAGACTTTGGTTCTGAAACTCGAATGTGAAAATTTGAGGAGTCGGCCGACCGGCACTTGCGAACTGCTTCTGCGTCGGGCATCGTGCGGCAAGAAAGACTGATTAAAATGACGTCAACTGCATGTTTTATACCCCTGATGACATGACGTCATGGAAGAGGAGACAGCAACAGATGCAGGACCCAAGACTTTTATTATTCAGGCCAACTGAGGGCAACCTGCCAGCAGATTACCCAAATGCATTGACTGCAACAGTGAAATACGAAGAGCATCCTATTTGTCCTGGGTAATGAGTTCCCAGTTTTTTGCCTGCAGAGCAATCTTCCCCCTAAAGGAGCAGTCAGTTGAGAAGTGCTTGGAAGTTTTAAAGTTAAGTCATTGAGACAGTTTACCATAGGGGGGAGTCTTACTATTCCCTGATTTGGAAGTGGGAGCCCCCCACTGCTTAAGCCTGTGCGTACCGTGGCACTGAAGCCTGTGTGTTCTGCTGGTTCTGGGTTTGGACTGAGAAGGCCTGGAAGAGCCAGGAAAGGACCAATTCTTAGAGGGCCAATGCCTACTAAATCTTGGAGGCTGTACTTGTAGGAAATCTTTAACAGTTTGCATAGATTTAGTTTCTTCCTCCATCTTTTTAAGAACAACTTCTGCTTTGTTGCCAAATAGGCGGTCCTGATTTAAGGGAGCATCCAGCAATTTGGCTTTAACAGACTTGGCAAGGATTGCTCCTTAAGCCAAGCATGCCTTCCAAGTACAGACCCAGTGACAGCAGCCCTGCAAGATGCCTCTAGTGAATCATAACCACATTGCAAAGTATGTTTTCCAACCTGTTCAGCAGCATGCATTAAATCCTGTAAATCCTTATTTTCAGCACAGTCAGGAATCAACATCATTTTCTGTTTAAGCAATCCAATAATATGTTGCTGATACTTTAACATATGAAACTGGCAATTTAAGGCCCTAATGGCCAAGGCTGCAGAAGTGTATACCTTCTTAACCCATCTATCCAGCACCCTGGAGTCTCTATCAGAGGGGGTAGGATTTTTGGCAGTAGTAGCCTTAATGCCCTTGGGCGATCCGCAGTAGGATTTTTAAAAAGGAACTTGTGAGAGTCAGGAACACTTTAATATCTATCAGGTTTTCTGGGAGCAGGAGGTAAAGAGTCAGGGGCCAAGCTAAATTCCGAAAAGGCATCATCAACAATGTCTAGTACAGGAGGGACAGCTAAAGGCCTGTACTGGGGCAGGAGTAAGAAATCCCTAAGCCTCTTTTTAGAATCAGAGTAATCCAGGCTTTCCCAATAAAAACGTTCCCTAAGAGTATGCAAGGTTTCACCAAAAGAGAAATCCTCTGGGGGAGGTAGATGAGGGTAAATCTTGGTCATCAGAGGAAACAGAAATTTCAAAATCCTGGTCAGAAGTATCATAAGCAAATTCAATCCTAGGCCTCTTAGAGGGGGAAGGTTGGCTTCCCCTGATTAAAGTAATAAGGTCTTCAGCCATTCTTATCATTTGTTTTTTAGGCATACAGGCCTGACCATGCAGTCTGGGCGTCACTTTTCTAGGTATGGTTCGAGTTTTAGGCTGTGAAGAAGAAGATGGCGTCGGTTTAATATGCAAGTCAGTAGGCCTGAATACACCCTACGAAGCCAATGCCTGCACAGCGGCTCCGGACCCATCCAAGGTAGAGACATCTGCAGGTTCCACAGTTGACTGGGTCTCAGTAGAGGCCTTCAAATCTGAAGTAGCGGGTATCAGGGGCTGCGAAAGCACCTCATTGAGTACCGGGAACTGGTGACTGGCTTAGGAGAAGTGTCGGTGGCGGCTTTGGACCTAGGCGGCCTGTCTCTGTCTTTATCTTTGTGTTTTTTTGGAATGTCGGTAGTCGGATGGCTTACCGAAGACATATCTGGATAATTGAACAGAGTACCAAAATATTTAGAAGCGTAAATATACAGACGACAAATAGTTGCTTAAATAAGGCACAAAACTGACAGTGAGGTACTTTGTGGTCAGGGGCTAGGCAAGGAATACAGTACGAATGAAAATCTTTATGAGGTATTTGCTTTCCACAAGAAATACAATTATTGACTTTTACTGACATCGGTTTAGAGCAAGAAAAAGTTTCCCCAACTGGGTACTTAGCTTTAGTTGAAGACTTCGGTTCTGAAACTCGAAAACGAAAATTTCAGGAGTCAGCCGACCGGCACTTGCGAACTGCTTCTGCTTCAGGCACCGCACGGCAAGAAAGACTGACGTAATGGCGTCGGCTGCATGCTTTATACCCCTGACTACCTGACGTCACAGAAGATGAGACAGCAACCAAAGCTGGACCCAAGACTTTTACAATCAGGCCGACTGAGGGCTACTGCAAGCAGATAACCCAAATGTGATGACTGCAACAGTGAAACACAAAGAACATCAAGAAAAACCACAAACAGCAGTAACACAAGAGTACATTTACTAATGCACACACACACCAAAAAGCCTCTAAGAGGTTAAGGGCAAGGTTTTAAACAGTTTACAATACTAAGGAGAAAAATAAACCAAAAAGTCAAAAAATACTAAAAACATAGCCTGAGCCAGTGAAACGCGATCTCGATCTAGCAAAGCGGCAAACGAGATCTGAGGAACTCTTGCCAGGCATCATGAGATAGGGTATAGCCTCCAGCCAGTGGAAGCTTGCAAACTTTAGTATTAGGCCGAGTCGGAACAGATACTCAGTTCCCAACCCAACCGTCAAGAATGAAGGCGAGATGGGACAACATAACATCTAAAGTTATGTACTTATCATAATATTTTCTTTGAGTTCAGCTATGGGTTTTCAGATCTGACCTCAGCACAGACTCTAATGCTTCTCGGGTTCTGATGCCTCCCCTACCCATAATTCCCTCCAGTACACTTTAGTACCTCAGACAGAGTTTGCCCATATAACCCGTAATAATTACATTCAAGATCAACTGTAGCAGACCAGTAAACGGAAATTATTGGAAGACAGGCAATTAGGACTGTTCATGGACAAGGAGTGCAAGAAAACTACCCGGTCACCAGAAACCCATTAGTGTCTATTTGGAACAGGGCAGGATGGATCTGTCGTTATGGTAAGTACATAACTTTCATATTCAATGTTGTCTATTTATTCTGATTCAACCATGGGATAGATTATCAAGGTGTTACAACAGGGTGGTATCAAGGAAGGATGTTCCTGACAATGACGGAATCAAAAGAAGAGCACAATTTGGACTGTACATCTAGTCCTTAACGAGATACAAAAGAGTGAACTGTTGACCAAGTAGCTGCAGCATTACTGTCATCAATAGGAAGTCTAATTAAAATACCTGTTGATGTGGTAATTGCTTGTGTGGAAAAGAAGTTTGGTTTAGATGGTAGAGACAAGCCATTTTTACTGTATACAAAACAAATGAAGTGTGATAATAATCTTGACACAGTAACCTTAGCAACTGCTGTTTAATTCAGGCTTTGGGAAAGTAATGAAAAAAAGTTATGCACTCACTATAACATTCCATCCCCGTGTTATCTGCTTCAGTCTTCATCAAACCTGTGGGTCTTGGTTCTGACCTTGGAACTAACTTGACCGTTAGCAAGCTAAAGATTGTGAACTAGAGCTTCTCCCACCCTACCCATTATCCCTCACTCTTCCCAGATACCACAGACCAAATTTGCTGCCAATTTTCCCAGCACAGAAATTACACATTTTAACAAGGAGCTCAAAACAAGAACAAAAGTTCCTGATACTATCCATCAGATACAAGGAAGGGGGAAGGAAGGAGGGAAGGTTGAAGAAGACTGAAGCAGACAACACAGAAGGATGTTATGGTGAGTACATAACTTCTTTATCTGATGTTGTCTGTTCAGTGTTCATCAAACATGTGGGAGAGAGTCACCAGCTACATAAATCTGGGTAGCCACATGAAAGGATATTCCAAAATACTGCTGAGCCAAAAGCAGCCCTATTCCTAGAGATGTTATCAAGTTTGTAATTCAAAATAAAACTGTGAGAACTTACCCATGAAGCAGCCGTACAAATGTCTTCCACCTCTAGACCAAAAAGCCTGACACGTATCAATGGATCTCGTGGAATGAGCTCTAACTTGCCTAGGTAAAGGAACACTCAGACAAATAAACATAAGAAATACAACCCAACAGCCATCGAGCTATGGTAGGTTTGACAACAGCTTTCCCTTTTTTGGAATCTGAGAAAGCCACAAACAGTTGGTCAGATTTTCTGAAGAAGTTTAGTCTATCCAAATAGAAGCGCAACGGTCTACGAGCATCTATGAGGTTCAACATATACTCTCCCTTATTCTGTCAATTTGGGAAGAACACAGGGAGAGTGATGGATTGATTAATGGTATTTACTGAAATTACCTTGAGTAAGAAAGAGGAGTTAGTACGTAAAGTAACTCTGTCATTATGGAAAATAAGGTAGCAGGATATGGAAGATCAGGCTTGAAGCTCCAACACCCTTTTGGAGGAAGTAACAGCTATTAAAAAAGCTATTTTCCAGGACAAACATTTTAAATCTGCCTTTGCAGCACGTTCAAAGGGAGGTAAGATCAGAGCTTGGAGAACCAACATGAGAGCCCACGGAGGGGCAGGATCTTTGATAGCGGTCCAAAGAGAAACGTACCTCTGAGAAAAGCTTTGCAAAGCCTAGAAGAAGCTAAGGATCCAGCATTTTCCCCAACATGGAAATTAGATATGGCTGCCAAATGAACTCTGACAGTAGAAAAACTGGGCCCAAAATGGAACAAGCTAGCTAGGAAGTCCAAAACTGCTGAAATTGGCACAGTGATGGGTCCCATGTGATGCTGTTGGGCCCAAATGGAAAAACATTTCCACTTACTTTTATAAATCTTCCTGGTAGAGGTCTTATGGGAGGAAATTAAAATCCTGTGAACTGGGTAGAAAGCTCACTGTGTGTCTAGCCCTCATCAGAATTGAAGAAACCAAGCGGTTAATTTGAACTTGTGAAGATCTGGATGGAGCTGCCCTGAGGTGTGAGCCAGGAGCCCTGGAAAGGGTTCCAGCATCCACGGTGGGCAAATCAGATAAGACCACAGAAAGGTAAACCATATTTGTCTAAACCAAAAAGGGAGCAATGAGGATCACTCTGCTCTTCAACCTGCATGCTTTCTGAAGAAATTTGAAGATCAGAGGAGCACGTGAGAATGCATAAAATAGACTGGGAGGTCAGGCATAGACTAGAGCATCAAGGCAAAGTACCTGCTGCATTTGTTGTTGAAGGGAGAAGCAAAGAGGTTGCAGCAAGGTTGACCACATATGAGGAAAATTTTGTTTGCCACTAACTGATTCAGAGACCACTCATGAGGCATCAATAAAATTCTGCTGAGCTTGTCCGCCAGTAAGTTGTACTCCTCTGGTATGTGCATTGTAATTAGAAAGAGGATGGGAGAGAGAGCCCATTGCCACACTCTCACTGCTTCTCAACAAAGGGGGGCAAGACCTGGTTCCACCTTGCTTGCTGATGCACCACACAACAGACGTGTTTGTCAGTTTGAATCACAATTATCCCTAGAGGGAGGAGGGAGTGAAGTGCTTGCAATGCTAGAAGCATCGCCATAATCTCTGGGAAGCTGATATACAGGTTGGCCCCCTGGGGCATTCCACGTGCTTTGAACTGTTTGTCCCAAATAATGACCACCCCCCCCAACCTCAGCTGGGAGGCATCAGTGGTCAGTGTGGTGATGGGAGTGGGAAGAACAAACAGCTGACCTTGTATGATTATGGATAATGAAGTCACCACAACAGAGAATTTCTGCACACCCAAGACAGTCTTATAGGACCGATTCAGGGGTTGGGACCATTGAACTGACAATGTAAACTAAAGAGCTCTCATGTGTAAACGAGATGTCAGTAGTAATGTTATTGTTGCAGCCAGAGAGCCCAATGCCCTGTGGACAAGATTTGCTGCAAAAACTGGAACAACTAGCATTTGTCTGATAGGTCTCCTTAGTGAAAGAATCCTGTCTGGTGGAAGACAGGCCAGGGTTTTGTTTGTGTCCAAACAAGCTCCTATAAAATCTATCATTTGTACTGGTTGTAATTGTGACTCCCGAATATTTATAGTGATCCCTAAGGTTGGAGCCAATAGCAAGAGAAAGTCCCTTGCCTGGATCAACTGATGCCTGATTGGTATGACTAGGAGCCAGTCGTCCAGATAAGGAAATACATGGAATCCCTGCAGTCTGAGGTGAGCTACAACTACTGTCATATGCATCTGGTCAATGCCCTGGGGCTGTGGTGATACCAAATAGAAGCTCACCAAACTGGTAGTGACTGACTCCCTGCCTGAAATGGAGGTAGCTTCTGGAGTATCTGTTCATTTTGATGTGATAGTACGCATCCTTCACGTCTATTGAGTACATCCAGTCATCCTTCTGGAGAAACGTAAAGGATGGATTGAACTGACACCATCCTGAACTTCGTGTGTTTCACCGGTTTGTTCAGGTAAGTTATGTCTAGTATGGGCCTAAGGTCCCGTTTTCTTTGGGACTAAACAGAACTGGGAATAAATTCCTGATCCACGATGGTCTGGAGGGACCTCGCAGATGACTCTCTTTTGAAGCAACTTTGCGATTTCCAAAGTTGCTGGCTCCCTCTGATTGG
This sequence comes from Protopterus annectens, assembly GCF_019279795.1. Lineage (NCBI taxonomy): Eukaryota > Metazoa > Chordata > Ceratodontiformes > Protopteridae > Protopterus > Protopterus annectens. The sequence goes on from NC_056731.1 coordinate 1,616,436,546, forward strand.
GTGGTATATCAGGAAAGTTTTTTTTTTGGCTTGGGGAGGTTTAAAAAGGGAAAGAAGTAACATCTGGATATAACTCTCCTTGCACCTATCAGTTGTTTGTGATGGCTAACCAGGCTTGTAGGTGCAAGGAACAACGTCCCATGACTGCCTCCAGAGATGGACAGTCAGGCAACGCTTCAGGGATGCTGCAAGGATTTCTCCAAAGGAGAATCCAGAGATGCCTGATTTAACGGACCTCCTCTGCTAAGTGGGTGGTGTCTACCACTCAAATTATTCCCCTCTCTGACCCTGGGGGAAAAATCTCCCCTGAGCATCTTGGCAGATAGGCTCAGTGCTAACTTTACCCTCCTCTCACCCCCTAAAGAACCCATCTCTATACCAGAATAATGCAAAGTTCCTGTAATCACAGCTGCACAGGTAAATAAAACACTCTCCAAAGCCAAGAACACAGCATCCATGGGACCAGACAACATCCAAGGCTACATTCTACATGAACTACAGAATGAACTGGCACCCCATAAGTACCATGTTCAAGCATAGCCTCACCTCAGGCTTTGTGCCCACTGAATGGCACACAGCGACGGTTATCCCACTCCACAAGGGGGGAGCCACCATGGACCTCGGGAACTACCGCTACATTAGCCTGATGAGCCTGGTCTGCAAGGCCATGGAACATATCATCATGGAACTTATAAACAAAGACACTGGTAATCTCCAAACTCTGGACCCCACCCAGTCCGGGTATGTAAAAGGCAGATCATGTCTCCTAAACCTGATAGACTTCTATGAAGCAGTCACCAAAGCCATAAACGATGGTAAGGTGGTTCACACAGCCTATCTAGATCTTGCCAAGGCTTTCAACACCATCCGCCACTCTGGAATTATAGATAAACTCACTAAACTAGGTATAAATCCCTATGTCACAAGATGGGTTGCCAACTGGCTCACTGACAGAACCCACACTGTGAAAGTAGCATACTCCAAATCTGACGTCAGACCAGTGACAAGTGGAGTACCACAGGGTTCAGTTCTGGGTCCTCTCCTGTTTGATATCTACTTCTCTGAAGTACAGGCTAACACAGAAGGTCTTTGGCTAAAGAAGTTCGCAGATGACTGCAAACTAGGAGCCATAATCGAAACTCCAAGTGATGTGGACATACTACAAAAGGGCCTCACTGAGACAGATGCCTGGTGTCAAAGGCATGGCCTCAAGTTCAATGCCAAAAAGTGCATTGTCATCCCCTTTGGTAAAATCTCTGTACCCATGAACTACAACATAGGTGGGAGTATACTTAACACTGAAAGTGTGATAAGAGACCTTGGGACACATGTGACAGTAGTCTCTCCTTTGATAATCACATTGCCACAGTAGTCAGGAAATCCTTCTACGTGGCACACCTCATCACAAACGTTTTCTCATCCAGAAAAAAAAAAAATAAAAGAGGTCATTGTTCCCCTCTATTCAACACTCATTAGACCCATTATAAAGTACAACGCCCCTTTAAGTATGTACCTCACAAGACCTCTACCGCAACTGGAAAGGCCGCAGAAATACCTCACAAGGAGGATTACCAGCCTCAAACAGATGCCCTACGCAGACCGTCTCAAAAAACTCCAGCTTTACTCAGTCGCATATCGCCTACTCAGAGATGATCTCTGCCTAACATACAAAGCTATGTCAAACCCAGAGCTGTTGGACATGCTCCACTTAAAGAGGTCCCAATCCCTCCGAGCTACATGCTCTAGGGACCTAAACCTTGTCACCACAAAAAAGAGAACATGCTGGAGGGATAGATTCCTGTCCCAGAGACTTCCCATATTCTGGAATAAACTACCTATCTATATCAAACAAAGCTCATTAGTACTCTTCAAGAAAAATCTTGATGATTGGATGGGTAATAGGAAATTCACCCCGGGGATCACTTCTGTGGCTCTACTCGGCAGTGGCACAGGAAAATAATTTACTTGGGTGGCAAAAGCCAGGGTACCTTTTTGGCTGGGCTTGTATAGGCCCTAGGGCCAATAGCCTAGTACCTACCTATGAACCTATGAAAGGACCCCGGGACTTTCTTAATCACCAATTCTTTCCCCAACACAGTTTCCTGGAAAAGGACATTTGCGGGGTGGAGAAGCAGAATCCAATGGTAGACAGGGTCTTTCCGTCTTTCTCACTGCAGGAGAGTGCGTCTCCTACTGTTGGTCCAAAGAGGGAGGAACCATCAAAGGGGGCACTGACGAATGATGCCTTAAAAAGTTCCCCACAGTCACACAGCCACATCCAGGCGTAATGCTGAACGCAAACCTGGAACTGGCCACCCTGGAGATACCCTCAACTGTGACAGATAAGCCTCATGGGAGCGTTGGAAATGGAATGCAGGGTGAACATATGGGAGCAGGAGTTTCGTCCCTCTGCCATCACAGACTAAGGGCTGGAGCTAGAGAATTCCTTAAGCAAATACCTCTGTAGCCTCGTAAAATAGGAAAAATAGTTCAGCACTCTGAAGGCAAATGCGGAAGGAGTGCAGACCCTTTTTCAAAATCTGTCCCTAGCCCTAGACTCCATGTTAGGGAGATAGACAGTAGAGCTTTCCTGGGCAAGCTCTTTCTTGGTGGCCGACACAACAAACATGGCATCTACTGGAATGCCCTTCGTCCAGTGGGGCCTATTCTGTTGGGCACTAAGAATTTTGTCAGCTCTTTTAGGTATTGGCTCTGCAGCTTCTGGTTCTTTCCATGCCCTTGCAGACACCTGGTCCATTAGGGGGTCTGCGGGGAGGGAGAAGAGACCCATAATGTAGATGGGCCAGTTCGGAAGGCCTCCAGGAACATTTGACGCATCCACCTTCTGACAAAGGATATCTAAAATGTCTCCAAAGGAGACATCAGGTGGAGATCCAGGGGACCTCTCCCCTTCGTCGAAGTCCGTGTCTGTCGAGACAGATTCCTCTGGGGAATCTAGGTGTCTCCTTTTGAACCTTTTCTTCCGAGCTGCCTCCTCGGTGGGGTGTTCTGGGAAGGTGCTGGAAGAAATCTGGGCTTCCACAAGTGGAAGAGCCTGGAAGACCTGAGGGGCCAGCTACCCCTGTGGCAGAAGTTAGGTCTCAGAAGCAGAGCTCAGAAGGGGAAGCAATGGATCAAATACTGTAGAAGCCGAGAATTTCCTAGTAGCAGAGAGGACCCTTCTCCACCACCTCAAAGGCTGAGGGACTCCCGAATTCCTGAGGAAGCCTTCCTTTCCCCCGAAGGATCAGGAGCAGACAGTCCCCAGTCACTAGCAGCCCCCCGCTGTCAAACGCCAAGGCATCAAGGGGAAGTCACAGCTCCAACAAGTTCACAGTCAAAGTTATCCCCCCAGACACGACCTCAAGGGTTTGGCTCCAAGACATGCTTGGGCTATACGCAGTTGACACTGAGCAAATTCAAGGAAGCGGTCGGGCTTGAAGTTGCAATGCCTACAGGACCCGATGAACAAGCCCCTAGGACTGACAGATCCAGGAGTTCTGAAGCGGCAGGCAGGACTGGAGAAGGAAATACTAATTTGCAAGGGGAAGCTCTGCTCGCAGATCCTGTAGGGGATGTAGCTGGAATGATCCCCATCTGAATCTGCATATGGAGAAATTTCCTCATCAATCTGCCCAACTCATTCCCTGACAGGCTACAAGAGGACCTGATGGAAGAGGAAATAGAGGAAGGCCTGGAGTGAGGTCTGGGAGAGACATCCTGAGGGGATATACTTGGCACCAAACGTTCCAGTCCTGACCAGACGATGGGGCCAGGCAGCAGAGGGGTCGGCACAGAGACTGGAACCGAAGGGTTTTGCTCCGAGGTTCTCAGAAACTTTTAGGGAGGCTCTGATAGAACTAAAGTGGAGGGGTCTGGGCACAGTTTCTTAGGGTCCCTGACCTCATTAGATTTCTTGGGGGGAGGGGTTAAGCTTCTGAATCAGAAGGGATAGCTGGGGAAGGAGGTGGAATAAGCCCTTGAAGGACCAGCTTATTCCTTCTAGCTCCAATGGCCCGGAGAAGAAAGCCTTGCAGATAGAGCACACCACTTCAAGGTGTGCAGGCCCCCAGACACTAAATGTATTACCTGTGGGCATCAGATACACAGATCTTGTGCTCACAGGAAGTGCATTTTTTAAAACCAACAGGTTTGATGGATTTCTCTGACATACATAGTATAAGGAAAAAGGAAAGACTGAGGAAGAAGGGCACAACAGAGAAAATGAGGCAGATAAGAACAGACTAAAAATGGAGATGTTTTTTAACTAATATAAAAAGGCTTGAAGGGTAGGAACAGAAAGAATAGGCTAATGGCCAACTCACATATTCACAAAAAACATTGAAAAAGAACCCACAGTGGATCTCTAACAGACCAAGATGCTCTGCTGATGCATGGCAAACGAGATCTGAGCTATCTGGGAGGAGTGAGGGATTATGGGTAGGGTGGGAGGAGCTCTAGCTTGGAAGGTTTAGCTTGCTAATGGCTGAGTCGGTTCCAAGGTCAGAACAGAGACCTACAGGTTTGATGAAGACTGAACAGACATCAGATCTACTGATTAGACTTTCTGAATTGCTCGGTCCTATAAAGGTAATACCCAAGTTGACAAAGAACGTCCAACATATATAAAATACATTCACTTTTGTATGAGAATTTGGAGAAAAAAATAGTAGATCTATTGACTGATTTATCTGTCTCAGATGCCACCTTAAGGAAGGAGGGATGCGACAGATCTCAGAGAAACTGCCTTTATAGAAAAAACAAATAAGGCTTGTAGGACAGTGCTTGCATTTCTGAAATCCATCTGGCTAGTGTAACAGCCACCAGAAATATTGTTTTCCAAGACAAACGTCAAATCAACTGATGCTGCTGGTTTAAAGGGTGGTTGAGTTAACTGCCTGTAGCACAACAGTAATATTCCAGCGGGTTACTGGATCTCTGATAGGTGGTTATAGAAAAAAGCCTCCATTCAAAAAGGCTTCAGGGTCTCTTAAGGAGGCTATAGAATTGTCATTCTGTCCTACGTAAACTAGAGATATCAGCCATTTGCACTTTGATAGCAGAATAACTAGAGCCACTATGGAAATGTTCAGTCAAAAATTCTGATATGGAAGGAATAGGAGCAGAGAAGGGGACTACACCCTTTGAAATCGCCCAAATGAAAAATCTCTTTCATCTGCTATGGTAGAGCTTCTTAGTGGATTGTTCTGAGAATTGGTATGATCTGGACTATTAAAGATGGGAGCCTAAGCATCTCTGGTTCAGGTTAGAACTGGAGGACCCCAGAGATTAATTTCATGGATTTCTGCTCTGGAGGAGGCAGACTGGAAGGGTGTATTAAAAGATTTGGTTACTGATCCAACATCCATTGTGGATACAAAAGTAGAGGCCACAAGAAGGGAAACCATGTTTGTCAGCACCAGAAAGTAGCAAAGAGGATAACCTTGGCCTTGCACATTCTTGCTTTCTGTATTACCTTTTTCATAAATGGCAATGTGGGAAAGGTATAGAGACGACCTGCAGGCTAACTGTGGATTATAGCATCCGTCGGTGACTATCCCTGTGGTGGGGATCAAGGAAAACTAACTGCTGCACTTGTTGTTAAGGTATGACACAGAGAGGTTGAAGCAAGGTTAGCCACAGTGCCGAAAAAATCAATGTTGTCACCGCTAGGTTGAAGTACCACTTGTGAAGTATTAAGATAGTTCTGCTCAACTTGACCACTAGTACACTGGACATCCGCTGTATGTACACTGCTAGCAGAAAGTGATGAGAATACATTGCCCACTACCAAACTCTCACGGCCTCTCGACATAAGGGATAGGAGCATGTTCATCCCTGTTTGTTGATGTATCAGACTACTGACATAGTCTAATTGTAACAAAATCACAACCATGTGGAAGCATCATGAAATGTCTGCAATGCTAGGAAGACTGCTCTTATCTCCAAGATACTGATGTGAAGACTAACCTCCATGTGTGAAGAACAACCTTAGACCATTCTCCCTTCAAAATACCCAACCCCAGAAGGGAGGCATCTGTGGTTATTACAGCCACAGGTGCATACATTTGAAAAGGACTTCCTTCTGCCACTGAAGGAGATTCTGTCCACCACGAGATGTGTTGTCTGCAAACTCGAGTGATGCACATTTTCGTATGCTGTAGATGAACATTTAGAGACAACTGCACAGCTAAGGACCACTGAAGTACTCTCGTAAAATTTGATTAGTTGACCACTAAGACTGTAGAAGCCATTACACCTAACAGTCTTGCTGGAGAAGAAGGGTGAGGGAGTACTTGCGTAAGTGAGGCATAGGAAGAGCACTCTGGGTTGGGGAAGTGTGGTGATTGCAGAACTGTATCCAGGTGACATCCGATAAATTTTATCTGCTGCCTCAGGGTAAGATGACTCTTGGTTAGGTTGACTGTAATCCCTACATCTTGCATTAGATGGCACAAAAGGTCCAGGTGATTCACTAGCAAATCTCTGGAGATAGCAGTAAGGTGCCAATCACTGAAGTACGGGAAAACTTATATCACTCACTGGTGAAGATGTGCTGCCACCACTGCCATTACCCTGGTAAACACCCTGGAGGCTGCGGTGAAACTGAAAGGCAGGGCTCTGGAATTGATAGACAGGTCCGCTTCTCTTTCTTCACATGACAGTATGCATCCTGGAGATCTCCAGAGCACATCCAGTCATCCTTCCTCAGTAGAGGTAAAACAGATTGAATTGTGACCATTTGGAATTCTGCCTGCTTCACAAAATGTGTTTAACTGACTCTAATCCTGAAAAGGTCGCCGGTCTCCTCTTTCTTGGGTGCTAAAAAGAACCTCAAGTAGCCTCTGGACCCTGACTGGTCTCTGGAGACTGGCTGTATGACTTTTTTCTTATAGCAGCTTGAAAACTTTGGCTGCTGCGAGTTCCAATAGACTGGGTGGAACATCAGAAACTTTCTTCTTCTTTACTGGAAAAAGGGAAAAGGAAATTGAATAGTCTCTGTAAATTACATTTAGCAGCCAAAAACATATGTTTTTCTGGGCTTGTGGGTGCATGGATAAACAGCCCCCCCCCCCAATGCCTCCACGGTGCAGCAGTCGGGAAACATTTAGGGCCAAGGTGCTGATAAAGCTTCCTGGCAAAGAGAGAGTGAAAGTCCTGGTTGTTCAGTCTACCTCTGCCTCTAGGGCAACAGCCACTGTAGTTACCTTATCCTCTGCCACAAGAAGGTCTATCCCCAGTGGTGTCACGATAAGAACACTTGTGACTTACAGAACCACATTTTCTTTCAAGCTCTGATTTCTAGAAAAGGTTTTCTGAGATGTTAGGAAACAGATCCCTACTGCAGAGTCTTACCATCCTGCTGACTCCCGATTAGTGTGTTTTCTATCTTTGGATCAAACAGAGTGTAGTTATCAAAGGAACCACTGTCAAAGACTGTTTTAAAGCATTCCACAAAATCTCTTATGTGCATCCAGGCATACTGATGCATGGTGATGCTAGTGCCTGCTGCCCTAGTCGTGTCATTAGCTGCATGGCTACACTGAAAGTAGACTGAAAGGTAGAAAGCTGGGAGTCCACTGTCTTTTGAACATCTGTAGGCAGGTTACCAGAGAGAAACTTTTGAAGGTCTTTGATCACATCTCTCTGAAATATAGTAACTTGTCAAATAATTCAGTGCTCTAAGTGTGAAAGTCTCTGAAGCACAAGTCTGCTTCCCCCAAACAGATCCAAAGCCTAGACTCCCTGCTAGGGGGATGGACTGAAGAACTCTCAGACAGTTTCTTTTTGGTGTCTGCCACTACCACCATAGCATCTACCTGTGGACTTTTCCTCCAATGTTTCCTTTCCTTTGGTGCAACCAATATCCTGTTCATTTTGTTTTTTGGGATAGGGTCCACCATGTCAGGGTCCTTCCATGCCTGTTCAACCATGAGGTCAATGAGGGGGGTCAATGGGTGATACCACCTAGGAAGATGTTGAGCCTGAACTAAAGGCTTCCACGAACACAGACTCCTCTGGTAAAGGATTATCAGTGGACCATTCCCCTCTCTGCCTCCTCAATTCAAGGATCTCACTGAAAGTGACGTCTTCGTGAGGGATCTACAGAAGCCTTCACTTTTACCCAAGTCTATATCTTCAGTGAAAGACTCTGGGTCTATATGCTTCTGCTTGCATGCCCAGTTCTTTTGAACTGGTTCTGGTCGGAGATCTAAAAGTTCCAAATCAGGAGTTAATTTAGCCTGCAGCCTAAAAAACCATGTGGTACTGACTGTCCCTGTCTGACATGGTCATGGGAAGTAGAAGCAGAGTACTGCTAGGGTTCGGATGGAACCCAGCTGGATGGAAGTGTGATTTCCCTTGGCATGTATAAAATCTTTTCAAAAACCTCAAAGTCAGAAGATGTTTTCAATTCTGTAGTTGTCCTCTTATCCTCAGACAGAGCAGATACCTCAGAATCGATGTGTATTGACCCTGAAGCACATCTGGGAGCTGAGCACCGAGGCTTCGAGTGGGAGGGATGGCTCTGACAATTTCGGTGTTGACTCATCAACTCGAACCTTGTCACCAAAGCGTTGGCTCCACGTTACTTCTGGATCCAAACATGTTGGAGTCAAAAGAGGAAGGGATTGCTGTTGGCGAAGAAGCTTGGACAGTTGGCTATGGCAAAGATGAGCTGAGACAAGTCATTTCCAGGACAACTGGGTTCAAAGGAAGAACCGGGACTGAAGAAGATAAAGGAGCAGTAGTTGGACCAAGGCTTGGCATGTTCCCAGTGGATGGTACTTAGAGAGCCCCAAGCTGGATCTGTGTTTTAAGGAACTTCCTCATCAACCTGTCAACATCTTGTTTCGTTAGCCTTCTGGAAGACTGGGTAGAAGGAACTACTGAAGGTGGTCTCGAATATCTCTGCTCCTGGAGTATGGGAGAGTGTAGCCTCGGACTCATCAGTTCCAGTGAATAATGGGACTGAAAAGGTGAGGGATGGACCTGAGAAACAGTTGCTCTGACCATCGGGGATTTTTCAGATCCAGCCCAGGAACAGCAACATAGAATCTAGGGAATATTTTCTTGAATTTTCAGGATCCAATCTATCCTTTTCCTTTTATATTCTCTTTTTACTTTTGTTTCTGCTTTTTTTTTGGATCTCTCATCTTATGTTGCAGAACAACAGGGGATGAAGTAGAAGCTGCAGTAATTACAGACCCTGTCTGTGGAGGACAATAAGCCTCTCCCTTCTAGTCTGGAGTGCTCTGGCACCATACCTCTCAATTTTCCAGATTTCTGCCTCCTATTTTTGGTCTATTCCTCATAAAAAATTGGTTTTCTGGCCAATCTTTGGCAAATAATTGAGGATAAATGTCAGGAAATAGTGACAGACATCCAAGTTTCAGACGTCATACCCTTCATGAAATTCATGCCAATGCAAAACTTGTTATTCTATGAACTTTCTACCTTCATAAGTGCCATATTTATAAACAGTCCCTATTTTGGGGCCTTTAACCCCCCCCCCCCAATTGCTTATGGCTTTGTCCAGATTTCTTTCTCTAAGAGGTTTAGAGGTATGTCTGGCACTGAAAGAAGCACAAGCTTGACACCGTGTCAAGGTGGGCAGTGCCCAAACAATACATGCCCAAACAATACAATCAAAGTATGTGAATCCTGCGGGGGCAATTTGTGTCCACAATCTGCACACTTTTTAAAGGCAGTGGACCCCAGCATAAGTTTTTTGTGCTAGAAATTGTGAAGGATAGTATGGGGGGGGGGGGGGGGGACATCAAGACTACGACTGAGTTGGCCAAATAGAGGTGGAGTCTGTTTTTTAATGCAGCTACAGTACCTAGAATCAATGATAAGGTGTCTCTTAAACCCTTGCTGCGTACACGTGCACTCCCCCATTGAAGCTTTTTAGACTGATATGCATTAGTCACATGTTTACATAATGTTTATGAGATGGTTTGTATATGTCTTTAAGAGAGCTACATGTTTAGTTGATTTGTTAAATTGGATGGGTTTTTAAATAGGGAGCAGGTGTGTGAGTCTGAAGAAGAGACAATTCAGGCATGAAAGCGCTTACTCATTTTTTAACATTAAAATTATTTTTGCCTTTAAGCCATAGTGATTCTGTTCGGTGGTTATGTGTTTTTTGTACATTTTTTAAAGCCCTGGTTGTCTTGACATATTTTCATCTAATAACACAGACACAGTGTAAAGTATTAACAGATTAAACTAGTAAATATGCACACTATTCTAAATTCTCTTCTAATATACATGTTACTAACTAAAGAACACTGTATTAAATATGAGAGAAAAATACTCTCTTTTAAATCACTATAACTTAGCTACCTATCCTATCAAAAATGTATACGATCAGCAACTACTTTCTAAAAATACTCTAATCCTAAAGATCTAGACAGAAAAACCTTGGTAATGGGAGGAGCACAGAGACAACTGAAAACTGACACAAAAGAATACTTTTGTAGAAGTACTCTCATAAGACATATCTGAAGTCTTCAGGAGATCTGAGATGCTAAGGTGGAGTGGAGGGAATTAAGGGTAAGAGGGAGGAGTCAGAGCCCTGGAACAGAGAAGCTTTTGAGTTTGTGCCCACAACAGATAACTCACAGTCGAATCGAATGAACATAAAACAACATTGTATCAGCTGTTCCGTCTTCCCAAACTCATATGGAGAAGAAAATAGAAACAGATAGACCAGCTTGGGGACAATTCAGAGGCCACTTTTTGGAAGGAACATGCACTGGGGTCTTAAGGGACACGAATTTTGTGAAAGACTGGATATGGCTCAATACATATGAAGGTCTACAGCTTTGAGATCTTGTAGGCAGGGGTGACTTTGACCAGAAAACATGGTGTCGAAGTCACTGCAACTTTACTGCACTAGTGGGCTTGAACAAAGGATATGAAAGCCCATTTACTATAAGATTCAGACACTATGAAGAGGAAAAGTTCACCAAAACTGGATAGAGACTCAAAACTCCTTTACAGAACTCCTTCATTAGTGGGTGTTGGGCCAAAATCTGACCCTCCACACATAACTAAGTCTCAAATCAAACAGGTAACTAAGGTCCAAAGACATACAACTGACTGATATAAATCATGATGTTCTGTAAGTTGACAGAAAATGGCAGCACTGAGTATCCTGTTTCCAGATGACTGCAAATTGGGAGCTTTCAAGGATACCACCCATGACACTAACATCTTGCAAGGAGGTCGAACACAGACAAATACTCAGTCTCATACACACTACTGAAAGGCACTCTATGTCAGGCATACACGTCATCTTCAAATAGAGCCCTGATGGACCTTTTGCATATCTGCAAAATGATTAGCACCAGAAACACTAGATCCAATGATTTAAATGCAGCTTGTAACATGAGCAAAACATACTGCTGAGGCAGACATGAGTTTCAAAGGATCTCATGCTCTGGAACAGGCTCTCCATCCATGTGAAGAAGAGTCCATCCCTAACCCGATTCAAAAGTAATCGTGACCACTGGATGGGAAATCGAAAATTCACCCCAGGTTTGTCTCCCATGTCTCTGATAGAGTCCAACAACAAATATTCCCTAACTAATAAACCTATAGCAACCTCTTAAATAGCACAACCCCTCCAAACAGAAGCCCATGTTATATGGGGACACAACTAAACTGAGTTGCACAGCTAGGCTTATAAAGGCCATGGTGGTGGTTAGCCTAGTATATACCTATGAACCTATGTTGTCCAAATGGCGAACATTTTCTACTTATCAGAGTAAACTGCCTGGGAGAAAACTTTCTGGGGAGCTCACACTTTTGACACCCCAAATAAGGTCTGGTAGAATGAGAAGATTTACAGCAGCAGCCAGCCCCCAGTGAAGTCTGAAGTCTCCCCAACCACAAGCAATCCCCTTAGTTATAACTGAGATGGTCTTCATTGCTGGTACTTGAGCTAAAGCAAAAGACACTAGTTGGGTGTTGGCCCAAAGAGGCATACTCAGCGACTCTTATCTACTCAGCCATTGTCTTCTTTTTTTCTTCTTCTTTGGCACTGGAAATGCATAGGCTGGGTGCTTACAGACTGCATGAGTGACATCTCTGACAAATGGTTCCAAAAAAAAGACAAAAGGGTTCTTTCTTCCTCTGCCTGATGCACATTAAGGCAGCTCTTGTGGGTCTGTGGTTGTGTGTGTGTTAGAAGCAGTACACAGAGGGCCTCAAGGCTTCTCCAAAGCTACAGGGTGAGGCTGAATACAGTACACTTACTCCCTCAGATGTAACGATGTGTTGGTCCTCACATTCCTCAAAATAGGTTGACCACCTCTGCTCCAGGGGACAAACGTGAATGGTGTTGCACAAGGACAGGCTTGTCACAGGAACAAACTGAATGCATGTATTATGCAACTGGCTCTCACCAACAGATGTGTCAAAGAGGGCATCAGAGGTCTGTACTGGGTCCAGTGCTTGTATCAGATCAGATTCCCTTAGGTTGGAATTTAGTACCTACAATTCAAGCTCCCACAAAACTTCATATATTTTGTTTTTCAAATTAATTTTACACATCTTTGAATTATTGCTTTACTTTATTTTTTACCCTGGCAAATTAACAGCTTTTCAGACCTACCTCACACAATCTGAACTATAAGGTCTATGGTAAATACAGTGTGTGTGTGTGTGTGTGCGTGTGTGTGTGTGCGTGTGTGTGTGTGTGTGTGTGTGTATATACATGTTAACAATTAGTGTATCTAATCAATCAGCATGTTTCTGACAGAAAATCAGAGTATCCAGAGAAACCCACCAAGATACAAGGAGAACATGCAAAAAGTACAGTTTTGTACCTACCATAAATGTAGATGTCCGATAGGTATGCATCTGCAGTCATAACATATGGGTTGTCCTGCCTCAGGCAGCCCTTCGGTCGGCCGGATTCCGAAGTCTGGGTCTGGCCACGGCTGATGTCACACTTCACCCGACGTCATAGCTTCTGGGGTATAAAGGCATCAGCCGACGCCATTTTCCTCAGTGTTTCTTGCCCCAGATGCCAGGTGCCCTCTAGGAAGGCTAAATTTGGATACATGTAGACCATTCCAAACAGTAGAAAGCAATATATATATATATATATATATACATATCTACATACAAACAAATACACCATAACAGATTCCCCCAGCTAGCTAAAAGAGGGGTAAGCACCCTAGGAATACCACAGAGGGGAAGGAGGGTGGGTAATCCTGACTGCAGATGCATACCTATCGGACATCTACATTTATGGTAGGTACAAAACTGTACTATGTCCTTCAAGGATGCATCTGCAGTCATAACATATGGGTAGAATACCATAGCCAAACTGGGGGAGGAGGCACTAAGATAATGATGGTGTAGTTAAGATCCCCTGTAAAACTGCAGTTGCAAAACCTGCTCGGGATCTGGAGTATAAAGGGAGATTGTAATGCTTGGCAAATGTATGCACGGAGCTCCAAGTAGCAGCTTCTAAAATGTCTTTGGTAGCCACTCCTCGTAGGAAAGCTGTAGTGGTGGCTGTGGCTCTTGTGGAGTGAGGCCTGATATTTTCAGGAGTTGTCTTTCCATGAAAAGAGTAGCAGAATCGAATGCAATTTCCTATCCATTTTGAAATTGTCTGTTTGGAAATTGCTTTTCCTTGCACTCCTGTTGCATATGCTACCAGAAGCTGGTCAGTTTTTCTGCTGGTTTTAGTTCTTTCCAGATAGTAGCGTAGTTGTCTGTGTACATCCAAGGTGTGCAGTAGTTTTTCCCCCCTGTTCTGTGGGTTAGGGAAGAACGTAGGCAAATGAATAGCTTGGTTCAAGGATACCCTGGATACAACCTTTGGCATGAAAGTAGGATTGGTTCTCAGAGACACTCTATCCTGGTGAAAGATAAGGAAAGGCTGCACTGCCATTAATGCCTGTAACTCGGATACCCTTCTTGCTGAAGTGATTGCTAGAAGGAAAGCAGTTTTCCAAGACAAGAACTGTAAGTCTGCTGATGCTGCCGATTCAAAAGGTGGAAGTGTTAATTTCTCCAGCACAAAATTGAGATCCCTTGCAGGCAGAGGTGGTTTCCTTGGAGGTTTTACATTTTTGATCCCTCTTAAGAATTGTCTGAGGAGTGGGTGAGAGAAGATAGGAGGATCCATGTTGTACTCTGCTGAAATTGCTGAAGCATGAATCTTAATGGAAGAATAGGAGAGGCCATTATGGAACAGTTCTGCTAAGTATTCTAGGATGTGTGCTAGGTTTGGCAGTGTGACATTTGTACCCTTTGATGCACTCCAAATGAGGAATCTCTTCCATTTAGCTGAGTATGTTTTTCTTGTGGATGGTCTGCGAGCCTCCAGGATAATGTCCTTGACCCTCTGAGATAAAACATTTTGATTTTGTTTTATGCAATTTTCCAGGCAGTTAGCTGCAACGTTTTCAAGTTTGGATGCAGGGTCTTGTAGTTGTTCTGCGTTAGAAGTAAAGGCCATAGAGGTAGAGGCCATGGGTTCGTTCGAGACATGCTTCTCAGTAGCGGATACCAATGCTGCCTTGGCCAGTCTGGAGCTATCAGAATCACCTTTGGCTGTTCCTCCCTGATCTTCAGTAGAGCTTTGTACATCAATGGGAGAGGTGGAAAGGCATAAACTGTCAGGGCCTTCCAGCTGAAAGAAAGGGAGTCCACCCTCCAGGCTTGGGGGTGGTATTCTCTTGAGCAGAATTTCTTCAGTTGGTGGTTGAGTGGGGAGGCGAACAGGTCTATCTCTGGCATTCCCCATTTCTTTGTTATGTTTTTGAATATGCCTGGATGCAGCATCCATTCGTGAGCATCCGTGGTAGTTCTGCTTAAGCTGTCAGCTAGTGTATTCTCTTTTCCTGGTACAAATTTGGCCTGCAGTTGAATGTTGAGATTCAGGCCTAGGTTCCACAGGTCCATTGCCATCCGACATAGAGGGTAGGAATGCATGCCTCCCTGTTTGTTAATGTACCACATGACTGTGGTAGTGTCTGTCCTTATCAGCAGATGTCCTTGCTGGAGGAATGGTTTGAATGCCTCGATTGCATGCTTCACTGCCAGCATCTCCTTTAGATTTATGTGTAGATTCAGCTGGTCTTGAGCCCATAGGCCTTGGATACACACTTGTCTTCCATGTGTGCCCCCCAGCCTAGGTCTGAGGCGTCCGTGGTGATGGTCTGCCTTGGTTGTGGTTTGTGGAAAGGCAACCCTCTGTTGGTCTGGCAGGCCTGGGCCCACCACAGGAATTCTTTTTTCAGACATGGAATGATTGGTATCATGGTTTCTAGACTGTGCCTGTGTTGAGACCATACATTCCTTAGGTACCATTGTAATTTTCTCATATGCAGCCTGGCATGCGGGATCAAGATTATGCAAGATGCCATGTAACCCAGGGCCTGCAGGACTTTCCTTGCAGTAAGCTGAGTTTGTCTTGTCAAAGCCATGAAATAGACTGGTAGTTGTTTTTTGTTTTTCTTCTGTGAGAAAAGCCATCTGAGTTATTGTGTCCAGTTCTGCACCCAAAAATGTTATCCTTTGGGATGGCACTAGTCTTGACTTCTGGATGTTGACTGTGTATCCCAAGGCTTGTAGCAGTTGTATGACATAGGCCAAATCCTTTATTATTTGTGTCTTGTTGTCCGCTTGTATTAGGCAGTCGTCCAGGTATGGGTAGATTTGAATTCCCTGAAGCCTGCAATGTGCAATTACTGATGCCAGGCATTTCATGAATACTCTGGGCGCAGTAGATAAGCCAAAGGGCAATGCTGAGAATTGATAATGCTCTGATCCTGCAAGAAATCTGAGGTGTCTTCTGCAATCTGGTCGTATAGGGACGTGCAGGTATGCCTCCTTGAGATCTAGAGTCACCAGCCAAGACTCCTTGCCCAACATGGGAAGAAGTTGCTGTAGGGTCAGCATTTTGAATTTTGGTACAATGAGATATGTGTTTAGTGCGGACAAGTCGAGAATAGGCCTCCATTGAGTTTCTTTTCTTGGTACAAGGAATAGTCTGGAGTAAAATCCTTGGCCTTGTTCCATAGAAGGTACCCTTTCTATTGCTCTTATCCTTAGTAAGTTGGAGATTTGTTTTAGAGCCTCTGGCTTCTGGTTTGGTGGAAGGTTAGGCATTCCTCTCTTTTTTGGTAAAGTGTGGAAGTGAAACCTGTAGCCTTTGTCTATTGTTTGCAATGTCCATTTGTCTCCTGTAATGCAATGCCAGTTTTTTGAAAATAAAGCTAACTTTCCGCCCAAGGACGCTTCCAGTTGCTCCCTGGTAGGCAGAGTCAGAGCAAAGTCATTGTGTCTGTCCGGTGGAAGTGGTTGTAGTCGCAGCTGTGGCGGTACTCCTCTGGTTGGCAGGTTGCCACTGACGACCTCTGTAGGCACCCCTAGATTGACCTCTGCCTCTTGGGCATCTATTTCTGCCTCTCTGTGCTCTGGAGGTGTCTGGAAAGGACCAATTTTTTGAAGGCCAGTTTCTGCTGAACCTCGGAGGTTGGACCTGCAGAAAGTCCTTGACTGTTTGCACAGATTTAGCTTTTTCTTCCACTTTCTTTAGAATCTCCTGTGCAGGGGAGCCAAATAAACTTTGTTTCTCCATAGGGGCATCCAGGAGTTTAGACTTGACATGGTCAGGCAAGGATTGCTCTTTTAGCCAGGCATGCCTTCGAATCACTGCTCCAGTCATAGCTGATCTAAATGAAGCCTCCAGTGCATCATAGCCACATTTTAAGAAATGATTACTGACCTGCTGAGAGTTGTGTACCAAATCCTGAAGGGACTTACGGTCTAAAGGTTCAGGAGAGGAAAGCTTTTTATTCAGCTGATCTAACAAAAATTCCTGGTACTGTATCATATGGAATTGGCAGTTTAAAGCCCTGGCTGAAAGAGTAGCAGATGTATAAACCTTTTTTCCCCATCTCTCTAATGCTCTTGACTCTCTCTTTCAGAGGGAAGGGGGTTTTTGGCAGTGGCAGCTGCAACGCCCTTTGGGCCCTGAGAAATAGTTTCTGGGTCTGCAGCATGGGCCTTATACAAGTGGAAATGAGAATCCGGAACCCTGTAATATCTGTCAGGTTTGGCAGGGGCCGGGGGAAGAGAATCAGGGGCAGAACTGGCATCACTGTATGCATCATCAACAACTGATAGTACTGGTGGGTATGGCTAAAGGCCTATGCTGTGGCAAGTGTAAAAAAGTCCTTAGCCTTTTCCTAGATTCAGAAAAATCCTGACCCTGCCATTGGAAGTGTTCCCTCATTGAGTGTAAAGTTTCCCCAAAGGAAAATTCTTCTGGGGGGGAGGCAGAAGGAATTGAGTCTTCTTCATCCGAATCCTCATAAGGTGAGTATGGTCCTTCCTGATGGTCTGATGTATCTGATCCATCCGAGGAATAATCAAAGGAGAGAGGTTGAGGGGCTTCAGTCCTAGGCCTTTTGTCCGGGGGAGGTTGTGAGGCCCTGTCTGGGTGAGGTTGGGATCCCCTAATTAGGGTTATAAGGTCCTCAGCAAGGCTGAGAATCTGAGAACTAGAGGAGGGTCTCTGAGAGGAAGCTTTTGTTGGTAAGGCCTTTGAAATTTTAGCTGCTTTAGCCCTGGAGAAGGCCTTAATAGACATGGAAGCAGGGGGTCTAGCTGCCCCACGTGCAGGAGTGGAGATGTCCAACGGAATGGTGTCGGACAATTCTAGTGCGCCTGCTTCTTCGGTAGTAATTTCTGTAGCCGACTCAGCCGGGGCCTCTCTGGCCTCGGTTGTCGGAGGCATGTTTTCGGCAGAAGGAAGAACCGAGGACTCGGTTTCAGCCGAAACCGAGACACTCGCGGTAGGCCTAACCGTGGTTTCAGCCGAAACCACGGGCCGCAAGTGTCGGTCCTTTTCCTTGTGTTTTTTGGCTAAATGTGTAGTCGGAGTCTCCGACGGCATTTTATATGCAAAAGCGGGGCCAAAAAACTCTTCTGCAAACTCCGACCGACGTCTAAGTGTCCGTCGGTTGAAGGAAGCACGGGCTAAACAAGCTGATACGTCGTGGTCTGGGCCTAAGCAAGGAAGGCAATAAGAGTGGAAATCCTTATGAGGTATTTGTTTCCCACAAGTTAAACAATTATTTACTTTGTCTGACATCGGCTGAGGCAAGAAAGAGTCCCCAATGGGGTACTTAGCTTTTTTAGAAGTCTTCGGTAGCTGAAATCTCTGGATCTGACCGACCGGCACTTGCGAACAGCTTCTGCTTCGGGCACCGCGTGGCAAGAAAGACTGAGGAAAATGGCATCGGCTGATGCCTTTATACCCCAGAAGCTATGACGTCGGGTGAAGTGCGACATCAGCCGAGGCCAGACCCAGACTTTGGAATCCGGCCGACCGAAGGGCTGCCTGAGGCAGGACAACCCATATGTTATGACTGCAGATGCATCCTTGAAGGACATCTTTTCACAGACACTGAAAGGAGGTCAGGACTGAATGTCAGACTATGAAGGTGTGACGCAGAGACTTTTTACCTCTAATCCAAGGTTTGTCACTATTTGACATCATGGTGCTAAAGAGACAGCCACACTGCAGAAAACCTAGGACCTCCTCCCCAAACATTTGATCTGGGCTACCAGATGCTGATGCACCTGTGGGTAAACTGTAGGACAGAAGTTCTTGTCTTCAAGTACAACCACCTCACAGAAGTGTGACAGCTCATAGGGATCAGGCCCATAAGTGGCAAGGTCTGAACAACTGACAAAGCCAGGTGGGCACCTACAATCCTCCAGACTTCAGGAGATATACCTCCTCCTGGCCCCTTATCATCCAGCACAGGAGAGGATGCGCCAAAGTCTGAACCTTTACTAGTCAAGGGCAAGCTAAGCACGTATGATGATCAGACAGTGCGTGGTATGTACTTACCATAACTTGGCATCTGTGTTTTCCTATGTAATTATTCATCTCTGTAGGGTCTTGAATCCGAGCCGGCAACATTCACACAGACAGATCCAAGGCTCATGCTCCTCCCTCTCTCATAATGCCCTGCTGCCCTCTAACCCTCAGATTGAGTTTGCTAACATATCCATTAAAGCTACTCCTCCAGAAAAAGGGGAGGAGGAGGAGGAGGAGGAGGAGTCCGGAACCTAGAATACTCCAATTTCCTCCAAGATCCAGCTAAGAAGGGAGATGGCAGGAAGGAAATGTGATGAATAATAACATAGGATAACACAGATACAAAGTCATGGTAAGCACATAGCTCTATCTGATGACCTGATGTTATCCATGTCATTATTCATCACCGTAGGGCAGAGTTCCCAGCCACCATTTATCCTGGGAGGCCTTAAGAAAAACCTGAAATCCCTGCAACTGCAGGTGAGCCGCTACCACTGCCATACATCATTTGGTAAACAACTAAGGGGCTGTGGTGAGATGGAAGGGTAGGGCTCTGAACTGGTAATAACTGGCTCCGATCCAGAAGAGAGGATGTCTTCTGGAAGACTTGTCTAATTTTGATGTGATAGCAGGCGTCCTGGAGATCCAAGAAGCACATCCAGTCATCCTTGCGTAAGAGAGGCAGAATGGACTGAACAGTGACCATCTAGAACTTGGACTTTTTGACAAAATGATTGAGCTCATTGAGATCCAAAATAGGACACAGGTCCCCCATCTTTTTTGGCACTAAAAAGAAGTGAGAGTAAGTACCGGATCCTCTTTGTCCTGCTGGGACCTCTTGGATGACTCTTTTTTTTGAAGAAGTTGTTGAACTTCCTTGATGGCTAACTCCCTCCGACTGGGTGGAATATTGGGGAGGTATTTGCATATGGGAGGGGGTTCTGAAAAGGGAATGAAAATACCCCTAAAAACGGATGTTTAACACCCACTGATCAGAGGTGATGTTTGTCTAGGCTAGTGAGTGAAGGGAAATGCAACCCCCAACTGCCTCCAGGGTAGAGCAGTCAGGCAATGCCTCAGGAGCATTGATAGGGCTGTTCAGAAAAGGGTCCCCTGGAGCCCTGATTTTGCAGACCCCCTCCCCGCCTCTAAGGTGGTGTCGGCCATTGAAACCTCTCCCCAAGCCTCTGGAAAAGGAGTCATCAGGAGCATCCTAAAAGGGAGACTGTAACTTCCAGGACCACATCTTCCTAGTTCCTCACTGGTCTTGGAGAAGGACCTCTGAGGAGTAGAAAGCTTGATCCCGACCGCAGACAAAGTCTTCCCCTCCTGCTCACTACACGTCAAAGTGTCCTTCGTGGAGGGTCCAAAGAAGGTGGACCCATTGAAGGGGGCATTGGTAAATGACACTTTGAAGGGTTCCGCAAGCCCACAATAAAAGTAACCAAGCATGACGCCTTACAGCTGTGTTGGTAACTGCTGCTCGAGAGGTAGCGTCCGCAGCATTGGAAATTAGACTCATCGAGAAACTAACGAGGGACATCAGAGCAGAATGTTTGGGAGACACCTTTTAGAAGTACTCTGCCAGCAGTAACTCTGTAAGGAAAGTGGAGAGTTCTTTGACCAAATCCCTTTGGAGGCGGGTTAACTGTGCCAAGAAATTGATTGCCTCAGTCCAAAGGTAGCTGATGTGTACGCGTGCTTCCCATGATGGTTTACTGCCTGGGACTCTCTGTTTGAGGAATGAACCGTGGAGCTCTGCTCTGTCAGCTCCTTTTTCGTGGCAGAGGCAACCACAATGGCATCCACCAGAATTCTTTTGCTCCATAAGGGAAGGTCCAAAGGAGGGCTGAGAAATGTATCTGCTCATTTGGAACTGACTCCTTACAGGTCCTGCTGGCGGTAAGATCTACTAACTTGTTGGTGGGGGGAAAACACCCAGGAAGTACATGGGCCCATCCCAAAAGCCATCAGAAACACGGACTCCTCCGAAGACGGGTTGAGAAGATCAACCGCCCTTCTGCTTCAAGATCTCAAGGCTGTCCCCAAAGGAGACATCGTCGAGCAGAGATCTGGGGACCAGTCTCCTTCATCGAGGTCTGTATCCTCAGTGAGGGAATCCAAAGGGGAGACCAAGTGCCTCCACTTGCACTTTCTCTTATGAAGTACCTCCTCCGTGGGGGACTCCGGGCAGGAATCGGAAGAAGCAGGGACCCCTTGAGGAGAGAAAGCCCCCTGAATGCTCAAAATGGAGGGCTGACCCTAGACAGAATGAGAGGCTTCATCACCCAAAGTAGAGAGAGGCAAGGATGGACCCAGAGGAGCGGGAGTTGAAACTCTGGTCCTGAAGAAGGTGCTCTCTACCATCCAGAAGGCTGAGGGGCTGGAAGCAGTCCCATCCCCAATCTCGGAGGGCAAAGTCCTCTGCAGAGGAGGAATGAGACGCAATAAAGCACCATGACCCTTGGATGATACAGGTCCGGAGCTATCGAAGGACGAAGCCCATAGGGGGAGAGACTGGTCTGAAAAGACCTGACCTGATCCCACTCCCATGGAGCCGGCATTGACCACTCTAGCACAGGGCTCACTCTGGTCTGACGGCAAAGGAATAGAGCAGGCCAGGGACCCTGGTGGGGTTGAGAAAAGTTGAACACTCAGCTCCACTGGGATCTGACTAAGGGTGTCAGAGTCCAGAGGTTCCAAAATCCCTGCAGTTAGAAGAGGAGAGTGGCTAAATGTAACAGGCAAAGCCTCCTGGCCAGATGGCCTGAGAAACCAAAGAGCCACAGCTCTATTTGGGCTTTGAGGAAGGTCATCATCCTATCAACATCAGAAAGCAACAGACTCCTGGACGAGATGATCTGGAGGAATGGGCAGACTTAGCTGAAGACCATAAAGACCTATGCCGGTGTTCCGGAGTTCGGCTCCGAGGGCTAGGAGCTGACTGGAATACATGCCTGGTAGAGGGTGAAGCTGTCTGATCAATAATTATTGTTGGATCCGACAAGTCTGTCGGATTCAATGGCAGAGCAGAAGCAGCAATTGGATTCGACGAACAGGTTGGATTTGAGGCCGGCCTGATGCTGGCCGGATCCAAGGACCTCTGATCTAAAGAGATCTCAGATTTGAAGACCTTGGATCCGATATGGTCCAGGGTGGAGTCGGATCTGGGGGATCTAGGATCTGACAGCCGCAGCTTCTTGGAAGACACCGGAGGCAAGGAAGGGGTCTTCCTCTTTGGATCTGAACAGAAATCCTTAGAAGGGGAAATGAAGGGTCTCCCGTGAGCCATGGCTTTCAGAAGAATTTTACTGCGGTGCTCCGCCAAAGCCCTGGGGTTGAATGCGGCAGAAATGTTGTATTCAACCTCCAGGTGCAGAGCCCCTAAACAATATAAGCAAATCTATCTTTAACTGGAATAACAATGTCTGAGTGTCAAGTGCTTTTGCATTCCTTGTACTGCACTGACAACAGGCACTAAAAGGCATTACAGGAGTGAATGAGTGGAGCTGCAGGGCATATGCAGGCCTATTGGCTGTCTTGATGACAGTCTCCCACTATTGGTCCTTACCCACTGAGAACATATGGGTTGGCTAGGTCACGGAAGGACTGATAATCTGTAAGAATCAGGCAGAGAAAGAGTGTCCTTTTGAAGTATTAAAGGAGAAAAAAAGCACAGGCTAGGTCATCATAAGAAAACAGCCAAACAGAACAATGTAAAAACAGATCCAAAGTCACGCATTAGGTGAAAACTAAAATGGTGTGGACTGCAAACATTCTCAAACAGAAGGATCAATTTACAATGTTAACTGACTGGAAAAAAACAGAGTGGAATAGGCTACCTCTCCTCTCCAATTCTGGATCAGTACTGTGACTGTAAATGTACTTGATTCCTGTAGAATAAGCTTGTGATATGAACTGCTTGGGAATCTGACAACAGGGTGACGACCAGTGTCTAAAGGTGTCTTACCTGCCAACACCCAGCTTAAAGGAAAATGAATGCAATTTTCTGTAAGCCAGCTTTGACTATAGCTTTACATGCTGTAAATAAAACCATTAACTACATACTGATATTTCTGTACAGATTAAGAATGAGTACAATGCCCTATTTTTTTTGGTTTAAAGTCCTGAAAATGTGAGTTGTGAAAAATCAATGCAATATCATTTTTAGAAAACAATTACATAACTATTTTCATACCTGATTCATCATTAAAGGATGTAAAGCTGATAAGCATTTGAACATTAACTTCCCCACAGCCATTTACTAAAAGTCGAAAATCCTCTGCTGTCAAATCTTCTAAACAGTTCTTCGGAAGCACATCTAGCATCCCTTTTCGCATTGCCTAACAGAAATATCACATGGATTATTACTTTGCAAACATTTTCAATATAACAGCAAAATTAGGCATTTTCTCAACAGCCTTTACTACCACATTTTAAAAATGACATTACAAAATATAAATAAAGTAAAATTACTATGTAAGCTGCAAAACAGTTGTAACTAAAAAAGAAGCCTCAGTATACAAGTGGTTACTTAACAAATCTTATCAAACAAATACATTCATAAATCAAGAAAGGCCATGTATTACATTTAACTATGCAGAGAAGAAAAAAAAGAAGTTACGTCTCACCAAAATGTTCCATCTGTGTTGTCGATCTTCACTAATCCTTGACTGTGGGCTCAGTTCTGAGCTTCAGAACAGACTCGGCAGTTATTCCAGCTTGCGCCTTCCAAAAACTCTCGAGCTAGGTTGTACCAATAATGCTCCTCACCAGATTACCTCAGATCAAGTTTGCCTACAACAGTGACAGACAAGAAGTAATAGATAAAAGACCATATCCGTGTCCCCATTATGAAGCCAGTCTTTGGGAATACTCGGTCCACCAAGAATTCTAAGGTAGGGAGAAGGAAGATGGGAATGTCAAGGATTAGTGAAGATCGACAACACAGATGGAACGTTATGGTAAGACATAACTTCATTATCCGATGATGTCAATCTTCACGTAATCCTTGACTGTGGGACAGAGTCCCTAGTTACCTGAATTTTGGGAGATCTCATGGAAGAATATTCCTGAGCACCACCGAGACAAATCCAGTTTGTAATGAGTAACAAAGGTACGAAGAGATGCCCATGTAGCTGCTGCACAAGTATCATCCAAGGAAGCTCTGGCATGAAAAACTGCAGAAGCTGCTACAGCTCTCGTTGAATAACCTTTCACAGAACGTGGTAGGTGAAGTCCCTTTTTTGTTGTAAACAAAGGTGATACAGTCTTTAAACCATTTCGCCAAGGTAACCTTAGATACTGGATTACCTAAAGAGTATATAAAAAGGTTGGATTTTCTGATGTCCTTTGTTCTTTTGAAGATAAAAACATAAATGCCTACGTATATCTAGTAAGTCTAGACAGTACTCTCCCTTGCTGGAAAATTAGGAAAACAACTGGGAGATATAAGGTCTGACTGACATCTAACTCTCAAACAACCTTTGGCAAAAAGGAAGGATTTGTCCTGAGGGAGACCCTGTCCTTATGATACATCAAATAGTGGGAGTTGCAGGACAAGGCTTGAATTTCCGATATTCTCCTAGCCAAAGTGATACATATCAAAAATAAGGTTTTCCAGAAGAACATTTAAGTCACAAGTTGCTGAAGGTTCACGGGGGAAGAAATGAGAGACTGCAGTACCAAATGCAAATTCCATGGAGCAGAGGATTCTTTAAACGGAGGCTGGAGTATTAAGGTTCCTTTCAAAATGGCTTTACACAGTTTTTGAGACATAAGTGAACAGCTGAAACCAAAATGTAAGTAAGATATTGCTGCAAGATTCACCTGAATGGTAGAAGCTGATCAGTCAGACTGATACAGTGAGGCTAAAAAGTCTAAAACTTTGTCCATAGGTGCTGTATACAGGTCAACATTACAGTCTAGTGACTATTTAGCAAATTTTATTTATTTGTTATGGTACAATTTTGTAGATGAAGGCTTGTGGTGGGTCAGAATGATGTGTCAGACTGTGGAAGTGAGAGAGGAATGCCTGGCAATCATGAGAACTGGAGAAGCCACATAGTGAGCTTGACATGCTGAAGATTTGGATGAACCATTCCCTCTGGGTGGGACAATAGGTCTGGAGCTGGGTCCGGTATCCATGGTTTCCAAAGGAGATGAGGCCAGAGGGAGGGAAACCAGACCTGCCAAGGCCAGAATGGGGCAATGAAAATTATTCTGTTCTTTGACCTGTTGGCATTCTTTGGAAACTGACATATCAGAGGAGTCGGGGGAAAAGGTGTACAGAAGACTGAAGGGCCAATCGTGAAGAACGTCTCTGGATGACTCCACTGGGGGGTGGTATTAGGGCAAAGTAACTGCTGCACTTGTTTGGAGGGGACACAAACAGATCACAGCAAGGTTGGCCCCAGTAGCAGAATATCTTTCCCGTCACCACTGCATTGAGAGACCATTCATAAGGCATCTGGATGGTTCTGCTCAAATTGTCCGCAATCACATTGGAGCTCCCCAGAATGTGCATTGCCGTTAGAAAGTGGTTGGAGGAAATCGCCCATTGCCATACTCAAAGAGCTTCTCAACAAAGAGGGTATGACCTGCTTCCCCCCTTGTTTGCTGACATACCAGACTACTGACGTGCTGTCTGTTTGAATTGCTATCAATCCTAAGGGGAGGATATCTTGAAATGCTTGCAACACTAACAGCACTGTCCTCACCTCTAGAATGTTGATATGCAAGTTGGGACCAAGTGCCTTGGACTGTCTTTCCCAGATAGTGCCCCCCCCCAATCTGGGACGCATCCGTGGTCACTATGGCTTGGGGCTGAGGAGGAACAAAGGAATGGCCCGACAAGATTTTGTTGGAATGGAGCCATCAACTCAGGTCTTCTTTGCAATGATTGGTGACTAAAATTATATGGGACACTGGTTGATTCAACAAGGACCAGTGGGAGGCCAGAAGCCATTGAAGAATTTGCATGTGATATCTGACCAAGGGAACTAGAGTGATAGAGGTTGCCATTGACCCTAGAGCCTGTAGAACGAGTCTTGCTGCTATTCTCTTGTTTTGAGTGATCCGGCTTACTTGTGACCTGATCCTTTGGAGCCTTTCTAGGGGAAGTGACGCAAAGCTGGTGACTGTGTCTAGCATAGCTCCAATGAATTTCAGTTGTTGTGATGGTTCCTGATGGGATTTTTCATAGTTTATAGTGATTGCTAAGGTGAAACAAAGATGAAGAGTGTAATCTCTTGCCTTTACGAGCTGACGCCTGGCGGGAGTGTTAAGGAGACAGTCATCGAGATATGGAAATACTCTGAATCCTAGCAGTCTGAGATGCACTGCTACTACTGTCATGCATTTGGTAAACACCCTGGAGGCTGTGATGAGACCAAAAGCCAGTGCTCTGAAATGATACTGAATGGCTCCCAGCCAGAAGTGCAGGAATCTTCTGGAGCGCTTGTCCATTTTTATGTGGTAATATGCATCCTGAAGATCTACTGAGCATATCCAGTCGTCTTTTTCCAAGAATGAACGTACTTACTGTATTGAGACCATCCAGAATTTGGTTTGTTGAACTCATTTGTTCAATTGATTGACATTCAAAATCAGTCTCCAGTCCCCTGTTTTCTTTGGCACTAAAAAAAACCTTGAGTAAATTCCGGATCCTCTCTGGTCTGGTGGGACTGCTTGGATGACTCTTTTGTAGAGCAGTTTGAATTTCTAAGACTGCTGCTTTCCTTTGACTGGGTGGAATGTCTGGGAGTCTTTTTGATTTCATTGAACGGGAAATGTAACCTCTGGAAATGCTCCCCTGCACCAATTTGTCTGTTGTCACTTCTAGCAAGGCAAACTGGTGCAGGAATAATAGTCCCCGACTGTCTCCAAAGAAAGGCACTGGTAGGAGTTCTCAGAGAAAGAATCTCTGGACCCCTGATTCTGTGGGTCACTTCTGCTCTTAGACGGGTTCTTCCATTACTACTACTCCCTCTGCCCCGGGGGAAGTCATTGCCACGTGAGTCTTGGAAAGGTCCTTGGGTCTTTAAGAACCATAGTGTCCCACTTCTCTGGTTCCTGAAGTAGAGCCATTGAGGAGTGGAGAAGCATACGTCCACAGCAGAAAGAGTCTTTCCATCTTTCTCACATCTGGCTAATGTCTGTTTAACCTCGGGACCAAACAGGGATGATCTGTCAGAGTGAAGACAAAGGACTTAACTCCCCAAAAATCACACAAGCTCATTCAGGCGTGTCTCCTAATGGCCATTCCTGAACCTGATGCTCTTGTCATCCCCTCAGCTGCATGAGCAATTAGCCTCATGGACGAACTGGAAATCAATTCAAGGGTCTCTAACTGAGAAGTAACCTTATCTCGGACCCCTTCAGCTACTGCTCCTGTAAGAGTATCTGAAAGCACTTTAATCAGATCTCTCTGAAGCCTGGTAAAATGTGCCATATAATTCAAGGACCTGAAAGCGAAGGTCGAAGCATATACACGTTTCCCAAACCTATCCACAGTCCTAGACTCCTTGTTAGGAGGATGGATAGTTGAACTTTATTCAGCAAGTTCCTTTTTAGTGGCTGCCACTAACACCATGGCGTCTACAGGAATAACCTTGGCCCAGTGTTGTTTGCCTTTTGGGACAGACAGAATCTGGTCGGATCTTTAGGGATCAGCTTGATAAAGTCAGGAATTTTCCAGGCCCACTGGGCGATCAGTTTAATAAGATAGTCAGCAGGTGGAGAGATCCAAGAGGTAGACGGCTGGAAGCAAAAAGCCTCTAGGTATACAGATTCCTCTGAGGAATGTTGGAGGGTAGTCCAGCCACCTCTCTGTTTCAGAATTCCAAGGATTTCCCCAAAGGAAACATCTTCAGGGGAGACTTGGAGGAACCTTCCCCTTTGTCGAACTCGGTATCATCTGTGAAGGACTCTTCAGGGGAGTCCAAGTGCTTCCTCTTACACTTTTTCTTCCAAGGCACCTCTTCTGTAGGATGTTCTGGAGAGGTATCTGAAGATAATATAACCAGGGTGGATTGCTCCTGAGATTTTTGTGCCTTCTGTCCCAGGGAAGAGACTGGAGGAATCTCCAGTTGATGGAATGGATAAGTTACTTGGCCTGACAGGAATGGCATAGATTGTGGCCACAATGGACAAGGCCCTCTCCATAGCCTGGAAGGCAGCCCCCCCCCCCATAGAGGGATGGGAGCCCAGAATAGAAACAGACTCCTTTGGAACCGTGGTCCCACCCTGCACAAAAGCCACCTCTGAAGCAGAAGCCAGGGTTGAACTTACATATGCTGTGGCTCCAAGGGGTATGGAGGGCTCCGAAAGAATCAAGGTTAAACCCTGCCCCTCAGAACTGGCAACAAAGCTTTGACCCCAGAAGGTCTCCGGTTCCAACAAACCAGAAGACCACAGGGCCACTATCTGTCTCTGGTTCCAACAAACCAGAAGACCGCAGGGCCACTATCTGTGTCAGAGAAGGAGTTCTGGCCAGCACCGAAACATTTGAAGCTGGGATAGTTGGTAGCAGGGGCTTGAAAAACGGTCTGATGTCGAAGGAGGAATTTGCATGGGTGTAGAAGAAGGCAAGGTTCCAGAGCTAACAAGTCTAAGAACCAAAGACTGTGTTAATCCCCTCACTGTCAAGGAGCTGGTTGATCAGTCTCAATGTCTAACTCCAACAGGCTATAAGTGGACTGAACAGAAGATGCCATTGGAGATCTTGGTGGCCATCTCTCCAAAAATGGACTCAGAGGATGGTCCATAAATAAGTCGATCGATGGTGAATAAGATGTCCTTTAAAACTATCAGCCGAGGTACCGAGTGCTCCCATTGGTACCGAAGCTAGAGTTGTCTGCACGGAAACCAGAGCTGATGAGGTTGGTGTTTAATGAAGTGTCTCTTTTTCCACTGGTATCAGGAGACGGCACACTGGGAGACTTGGCCAATTCTGAAGGCGGTTCAGATGAGGCTGCTGGAACCTAATGAGTGCATTTTTTCGGTTTTGAAGATGAAGGAGGAGGGGAAATGGATTCTGTGCTGGGACCAAATATAGCCTCTTCAAACGCAGATTTAAGGATTCCTTTAAGTATGAGCTTATTTTTACGCTCTGTCAGGGTTCTAGAGGAAAATCTGTGACAGATGGTGCAGTCTTTCTGAAGATGGACAGCACCAAGACAATAAACACAAAAGGTGTGTTAATCTGAATTTGGCATTTTCCTTTCACACTTTTGACACCTCTTAAAACGGTGCCTTTAGAGGGTCTGTCAGCCATTATAGAAGCTAAGGCCACCTGACACGCAGTCACAAATAAACAAGAGAAAGATTTTTTTTTTTTTTGTGTGTGTGTGTGTGTGTGTGTAATAGAGAAGGAAGGGGATCTACCAACATGGTAAAGGAGATTACCTGAAGGTAAAGGAGATAAATACCAATGATGGTACCTTAGAGTACCTAACGATCAAAGAGACAAAAAAGGTCACTCACATACACACCTAAAGGAAACTAGAGGAGCGGATAAGATAAATATAGAAAAGAACAGAATTTAAAAGGTGAACAGTAGATGCTCACACAACACAGAAAACTGAGAACCAAAGTGGAAGCGGTACTATAAAGGCTGTCTTCCGAAATTACCACACCTCCAGTGACTCCACCAAATGTTGCCAAGCTCAAAACACTGTCAATTCACCGATGTGTTATATAAAATGCTTTTATTGACAAATCCACAAGAAAAATAGAGTTGCTGAATGTTGTACAGAAACCAAAAAAGGGATTTAGCACTTTTGTCTCCCACTGGAGACCTCATCAGAATCAATGCTAAAAGTGGTATAAAGTCCTTATATAATACCCATAATTCCATTGATTGAATAATTGTTAATTCAAATTAATTAATTAAATATGGTGAAATAAATTAAACATGTTTTCCTATTAAGTAGTATTCGTCTATGCATTGAACAACAACACCATGCACATATACAAGCATAAACATTCTGCAGCAAGAATAAAAATAAAAATGAAAACAGAAAGTAAAAATGCTATACACGTGTATGATCAGTGCAACTAAATAGTAATATAACTATAACACGCCTTAACACTTGAACGTGTTTACGCGACAGTGTAAGTCAAGTACAATAAAAAGAATAAATAATTTAAGAATTTAAAAATTGTGTATGTTAAACAATTGTGTATATTAAACTGAATGGGGCTGGTATGCTACTAAAACATCCTAAGAATCCTTATACTCAAAGTAATACTTCATCCTATCAATGTATAAATATATAAATATAAATATATAAATGTGTTGTATACTTCAATTATCATAAAAAATAATAATAAAAATATGTATAAATATCATAAATATTGTAAATATTTTCAATATATATTATTATAAATATTGTAATATAAGTATTATAAATGTTGTAAATGTTGTAACTTCCAATTAATACTATTAAAAATGTTAAAAACATTAAAAACAGGAGAGTTGTTAAATATTCTACTAAAATATTATCAAAAGAATACACCCCCACTGTTGTGATGAATGTTATAATCATAATGAAAGGAAGAAAATGTTAAATTTTATGTTAATATTGTTATTATTAATATTGTTATTATTATTGTTGTTAATGTCTCTTGGGGTCTTCAGCTAAAATCTTGAGGGCAGGTGTAATGGAGACTTGGTCATTCAACCCTTTACCAAAACAGGCATCCATCTTTAATTGCCAAATCATTTCCCTATATTCTATTCTTGTCTCCCAATCACCACCCCTTTCCTGTTGTTCCACTTCTTCCAACACCCAAAATTTAAAATCAGCTTGTTGGCATGTTATTGAATGTCTGTATAGTGCATTGTTCACATCCTTTTTATCGATGTCTCTCATATGTTCATATATTCTCCTCCTTAAATGTCTAACTGTTTTACCTACATAAAATGCCCAACAGCATTTGCAAAATGCTAAATAAATCACCCCTTTTGTATAGCAACTACTATATCTCTTAGATTTTAGGGACATCCCTAAACTAGGGATCCACACACTTTTCGTATCTGCAATGAATGAACATTGGGAACATCTCCCACACCTAAATGTCCCAATTCTGTTGGATACAGTTTCACATAACCCTATATTTTTCTTTCTCTCAAAAATATTCTTTAAATTTTGGTTCCTTCTATAACTATAGGTAAGTCGATCTTGAAAAACTGTCACTCTGGTGGGCATAGTTTTAAAAAACTCCCATGTGTCATCAATAAATTTTTTGAGCCATTTTATACCCTTAAAATACGTTAAAGTTAAAAATGGCCCAATAGCTGGCTTGTTGTTCGAATTGCTCGTATTCTGGCCAACCCCTATGGTATTGTTCAGATCTTCTCTAAATAATAGAGGTCTATAATATGTTTCTCTTTTTTCAATTACATATTGTTTCACCTTCATGATGAGATCCACTGGGTATCCCCTCTGCTGAAACATTTTTTGTAGGTTGTCCATCTCTAAAAGAAAATCATCTCTTTCTGATATCATCCTTGTCATTCTTATCATTTGGCCCTTAATGTTCTTTTTTAATAATTCAGGGTGATCACTATCAAAATGTAAATAGGTGTTAGACTGGTACTTTTTCCTGAAAATCACTGATTTATACTTACTAGTCACACAATTCTTTTGCAACTTGATGTCCAAAAAGTTGATTTCGTGTTTATTAATGTCATGTGTGAACTTTAAAAAAATAGTAGTGTTGTTAATATACAATATAAAGTCTTCTATAAGTGTTTCAGGTCCATTCCATACAATAAAAATATCATCTAAAAATCGGTAATAGCTATTCACATATTTAAAAAATGTGTATTTAAAAGGTGCTTATTAGGAAAAAAACTTACAGCTAGATGAAAGGCCAAGGGTCGAGAGGTTAGTTGACGGTGTCTGACACTTCAAAGCAGCAAATGAGATCTGAGGTAATTTGGTGGGGAGCATTATGGGTAGAGCCTAGCTTAAGAATTTTTGGATGGGATGAGCTTGAATAACGGCCCAGTCAGTTCCGAGGCTTGGAAAGCACAGTCAAGGATTACATGAAGAATGACATCAGAACAACTTATTTTGTAACAGTAGTAATTTGTACCACACACCAAGAAATGACAACGAAAACTCTGTAGCTCTGCCCTACTATCTGTATGAGGTAAAAAAATGACATTCGATTTACTTTACCTGGTAATTCAGAAAGCATGTCTTATTTTTATGCACAGTTCAAGCATTTAAACTTAACAGCGGAACAAGACAGGAATGTATATTGTCTCCTTTGTTATTTCCTTTAGCTGATGAGCCCTTAACTAGTAGCATTAGGTTAAATGAAACATGGACGGCTTAGTGCAAATACAAACTTAAAAAAAAAAAAAGTCTTTGAGGATGACACCTCGTCATGTGGAAATATAAAATAGCTCATTTGATGACATTAAGAAGACTGAATTATTTAAAGAAATATTGTTAATGAAATTTAATAATAAATCAGAAGTTACTTTAATAAAATCCAAATAAACTCAATATTAAAAAAACAAACACAAACATAACTGGGGGAAACAATAAGTTAGGTACTTACAAATAATGGGTCTATATTACTTCATCGAAGTTTTATTTCTGTGACAACCTAATTATCAACCTCTTTACATCAAACATCCATTCATCGAATGTTCATAACAGCGAATGCTTTTCATAGGGAAGGAAGTTAGTTGGGTGTCATTAGAAATTTGCCCTTTTCCCCACTGTTGTGCAATCTTGAAGTTGATATATA
Source organism: Protopterus annectens (assembly GCF_019279795.1). Classification (NCBI taxonomy): domain Eukaryota; kingdom Metazoa; phylum Chordata; order Ceratodontiformes; family Protopteridae; genus Protopterus; species Protopterus annectens. Next base: position 1,616,469,184 of record NC_056731.1, read on the forward strand.
TAAGTAGGGGAGTATGGGGGGATGTAGCCCCCCACCTTGGGTGGGTTTGAAATAATGTAGTGTGTGTGACAGTCGCTGTGGTGGACAAGTAATTTCTTTCCCTATGTAAACCGTTCGCTGATGTGAACATTCAATGAATGGTTGCTCAATGTAAAGGGGTCGATGATTAGGTATTCGCAGAAATAAAACTTTGACGAAATAATACAAACCCACGAATAACAACTCATCCCAATATTAGTCAAATACATACACAAATCATGCACTGCTAATTAATAAACTGCTATTAAACACTCAACATGGAACCTACCACTGCTCTAATGTCCTTCACCAATACTGTTAAAATGTTCAAAGAACAATGGAAAAAATTGTCTCCTCTACATTTCTCAATCTTTCAAAAGCTTTTGATGTGGTCTCATAAACTGATCAATGTACTAACTGACCTGAATCTAAGTCTAGCTACTATTGTATAGTTCCACCACTACCTAACCAACCAACAAACTGTGCAATGGCAGTAAAACCTCTTCTCTTCTGCCAGCTACCATAGCAGTACCTCAAGGATCAATCCTAAGTCCCCTACTGTTTACGAACAAACTTCACACTGCAACACAGCATAGTTCTATCATTCAGTGTGCTGATCACTCTAAATTGATAAATGCAGCTTCTTCTCTTCAGCGACTACAACTAATAACACAAGACTCTTTCTCAAAGGCGGAGACACGGCTATCTACTTCTCAAATAATTCTAAACCCTAACAAATCTAAACTCGTGATTTTTCAACCCACAAGGCACACTTGGCCACTCCCCACTTTCAATATTCTGCCCTTAAACAATACCATCATCTCACCCTTGACCCACACTAAGTTATTGGGAGTAGTTATCAATAGCAACTTAAGATTTGATAGTTGTATTGCACAAACAATAAAAATTTGCTCAAAAAGCAGGGTACCCTACAAAGCAACAAACTATTTCACTAAAAATACAAAAGCAACTATTGCTCAAACACATCTCAGGACGGCGCAGTGGTAACGTTGTTGCCTCACAGCAAGAGGTTCTCCGGTTCGATTCTCAGCTGAGGTGCCTTTGTGCTGAGTCTGCATGTCCTCCCTGCATTCGTGTGGGTTTCTTCTGGGTGCTCTGGCTTCCTCCCACTGTACAAATAAATGCATCTGGAGTGTTTCTTCCCAGGCCTCCGCTGAAAGTTGGCTTCGTTCCAAGTCGGACTTTCCCAGTAAACAAATGTTAAATAATAAATAAATTTCAACTCTTCACTGTGCCTCACCAACCTAAAGAAATCAGACTTAGCTAAACTAGAATCATGTTATAAACAAACTGCCATGTTTGCCACAGATTTTCCATTTAGGTCACACCACTGCATAGCAGTCAAGAAACCTAACTGGTTAGAACTTCCCCAGCTTCTACTCTACAACCAACTCATCACAGCTCATAAAATTCTAAACCATCCAGAGAAGACCCCTTCCCTCCAAAATCTCCTTCCCTTACTCTGGTAAAGTACAGTTGTGTACACTTACCATAAATGAAGATGTTTGAGTGTATTCACTGTTGCAGTCATTACATTTGGGTAATCTGCTGGCAGGTTGCCCTCAGTCGGCCTGATTAATAAAGTCTTGGGTCCTGCGTCGGTTGCTGTCCCTTCTTCCATGACGTCAGGTAGTCAGGGGTATAAAACATGCAGCAGACACCATTACATCACTTTTTCTTGCCCCAGATGTCAGGTGCCCCCCCAAACGGGGAGCAAACTAAATATATATATATATATATATATATATATATATATATATATATATATATATATATATATATATAAAATTAAAAAACACAAAAAATATATCTCCAAACAAAAGCAAATACGCCAAAAAGGCTTTTAAGCATAGTAAAAGAAAGCAGAGGTATAGTAAGAGAAAAACAGGGGGTTGGCGGGAAGGTAACCACGACTGCAACAGTGAATACACTCAAACATCTACATTTATGTTAAGTGTACACAACTGTACTATGTTTTTTGTGTTTCACTGTTGCAGTCATTACATTTGGGTAGATTCCCAAAGCTATGGTTGGGAGGATGGATTTATACAGCATTAGGACCAGCTATAAGGCCCTGCAGGACAGCAGTGGCAAAGCCAGCTCTGGATTTAGAGAAGAAAGGTAAATGGTAATGTTTGGTGAATGTATGAACTGAGCTCCAGGTAGCAGCTTCTAGAATGTCTCTGGTAGGAACACCTCTGACAAAGGCTGTAGAAGTAGATGCAGCCCTGGTAGAATGAGATCTGATCCCCTGGGGGTAGTTTTACCATGGTGCATATAGCAGAAACAAATGCAATGGCTTATCCATTTGGAAATAGTCTGCTTTGAAATAGCCTGCTTTGAAATAGCCTTTCCCTCTGCCCCTGCAGCAAATGCCATCAGTAGTTGTTCTGATTTTCTTAGAGATTTTGTCCTGTTTAAGTACAATCTAAGTTGTCTGTGTACATCCAATGAATGCAGAATCCGCCCCCCCCCCCTTGTTCTGTGGATTGGGAAAGAAAGTTGGCAAATGAATGGCCTGATTAAGAGCCACACTGGATACCACCTTAGGCACGAAGGATGGACTGGTCCTGAGAGACACCCTGTCCGCATGAAAAATAATGAAAGGCTCCACTGCCATAAGAGCCTGTAATTCAGAAATCCTTCTAGCTGAAGTGACTGCTAAAAGGAAAGCTGTTTTCCAGGAGAGAAATTTTAAGTCTGCAGTAGCAGCTGGCTCGAAAGGAGGGAGAGCGAGTTTTTCCAATACAAAATTGAGGTCCCAGGCAAGGGTTGGAGCTCTCCTGGATGGTCTTAAGTTTTTAGCCCCTCTGAGATACTGCTTTAGCAGAGGATGAGAGAAGAGGAGAGGTTCTGTGTTGTAATGAGCTGAAATGGCTGAGGCATGGATTTTTATGGAAGAAAAGGACAGGCCCTTGTGAAGCATTTCAGTTAAGTATTGTAAAATCTGAGGAATATTGGGCACTGTTGTGCTTATTCCTTGTGATTGATTCTAGGCACAGAATCTTTTCCATTTGTCAGCATAAGACTTTCTAGTACTAGGCCTTCTCGCCTCCAAAATGACATCCATCACAGTTTTGCTGAGGGATGCTAAGGGTGAATTTAGGTGATTAGCCACGCTGCAAGATTCAAAGTTTGGAGCTGAGTATGCAGAATTTGGTTGTTCTGCCGAGACAGTAAGTAAGGTGTTTGAGGCAGGTGCCATGGTGGAAGGTGTAACACATTGTGCAGGAGTAGTACCAGTGTTGGCGAGGCCAGTCTTGAGCAGTCGGAATCATTTTTGGTTTGTCCTGTTTGACTTTTAGTAGAACTTTAGAGAGCAGAGGCAGAGGGGGAAAAGCATAGACCGATGGAGCATCCACTTTCCAGGCTTTTTTGTGATGAGTTCTTGTGCAGAATTTGTCCAACTGATAGTTCTGGGTTGAGGCAAAAAGATCTATGTCTGGACTCCCTCATTTGCGTGTCAACATGTTGAAAATCCGTGGTTCCAGTTTGCATTCGTGTGGGTCCATGATATTTCTGCTTAGTTCGTCTGCCAGAGTAATCAGCTTTCCTGGCAGGAATTGAGCTTCTAGTTGTATTTGGTAGGTCAAGGCCATGTTCCACAATGCCCTGGCTAGTCTGCAAAGGGGGTAGGAGTGTGTACCCCCCTGCTTATTTATGTACCACATAACTGTGGTGTTGTCTGTCTTTATCATTAATTGTCCTGGATGAAGGTAGTCCTTGAAGGCTGTCAGTGCATTCTGTACAGCTAGCATCCCTTTCTGACTGATATGAAGGTGCATTTGATTTGAGCTCAATTTGCCCTGAATGCACTTCCCTGCCAGATGAGCCCTCCATGCATAGTCTGATGCGTCTGTTGCTAGGGTTTGGGTGGCAGGGGGTGGAGTGAATGGCAGTCTCTTGTTTTGGTGGCAGGCCTCTGCCCACCACAGGAACTCTAGTTGCAGGCAAGGTATGATAGGAATCATTGTTTCTAGGCTGTGACAATGTTGACTCCATAAACTTTTTAAGTACCACTGAAGTTTCCTCATATGCAGTTCTGCATATGGAATTAGAAGAATGCAGGAGGCCATGAACCCCAAGGCTTGCAGAATTTGTCTTGCAGATGGCAGGGCTTTTGTGGCCACCTATTTGACGTAAGTTACCAATTGAATTTGCTTTTCTGGCGTAAGGTAAGCTATCTGGGCAGTTGTATTCAAGCTTGCACCCAGGAATGTAATTTTTTGAGAGGGTACCAGCTGTGATTTCTTTTCGTTTATGGTGTACCCTAGACAAGTTAGAACCCTTTTTACAAACGCCAGATGTTTTAGAAGAATGTCATTGTTTTCTGCCTGAATTAGACAATAGTCCAGGTATGGATATATTTGAATATTTCTTTGCCTGCAAAATGCAATTACTGGAGCCAGGCACTTTGTGAAGACCCATGACGCAGTAGATAAGCCAAAGGGCAGTGCAGAGAACTGGTAATGCAAGTAGCCTGCTTTGAAGTGGAGGTATCTTCTTCAAGATTCCCTGACTGGGATATGCAGGTAAGCCTCATCTAAGTCTAGAGTTACCAACCAGGCATCTTTGCCTAGCATAGGAAGTAACTGTTGAAGAGTCAGCATCTTGAATTTTGGAATGTCCAGAAATGTGTTTAGAGTAGATAAGTCCAAAATTGGACGCCATGATTTGTCTTTTCTGGGTACCAGGAAAAGTCTGGAATAGAAACCTTGTCCTTTTTCCTCTACTGGTACTGGCTGAATAGCCCCCATGTTCATGAGGGACAGTACTTGTTTCTGGGCCTCTGCCCACTGATTTGAGGGCAGGTCTGGCCATCCGTCTGAGAATGGCAATGCGTGGAAATGAAATCTGTATCCCTGGGATACTATATTTAAAACCCATTTGTCCTGGGTTATAAGTTGCCAGTTTCTTGCATGAAGTGCCAGTTTTCCCCCCAAAGGGGCGGCTATGAGGTATGTGCTTGATAAGTGTACAGGGAAGTCATTGAGACTGTTTACCATATGGAGGTGCCTTGTTGTTTCCAGATTTGGAGGTGGAGGCACCCCACTCTTTTGTTCTAAAAGTTCCTTGTGACTGAAACCTGGAGCCTTTGGAATGTCTGGGTTTGACTTGAGTGGCTCTCGAAGGAACTGGAAAGGACCAGTTCTTAGTAGGCCAGTGCCTACTAAATCTTTGAAGTTGCACTTGTAAGAAATCTTTCACAGTTTGCATAGATTTAGCTTTATCTTCCATCTTTTTTTGAAACTATCTTCAGCCTTATTACCAAAGAGACGGTCCTGTTGTAAAGAAGCATCCAACAATTTTGCTTTAACATGATCAGGCAGAGTTTGCTCTTTGAGCCAAACATGCCTTCTTAGCACAGACCCAGTTACAGCAGCCCTGCAAGAGGCCTCAAAAGAATCAAAACCACATTGCAAAGTATGTTTCCAACTTGTTCAGCTGAATGCAATTAATCCTGTAAATCTTTATTTTCCACACAGTCAGAAATTAACATCATTTTCTGTTTAAGCAGTCCCATGACATGCCGTTGATATTTAAGCATATGAAATTGACAGTTTAAAGCCCTGATTGCCAAGGTTGCAGAAGTGTACACCATCTTACCCCATCTATCCAGCGCCCTGGAATCTCTATCAGAAGGGGTAGGATTTTTAGCAGTAGAGGCCTTAATGCCCTTGGGACCCTGAGAAATGGTTTCAGGATCTGCAATAGGATTTTTGAAAATAAATTTGTGGGAGTCAGGAACCCTGTAGTATCTGTCTGGCTTACAAGGAGCCGGAGGCAGAAAATCAGGAGCCATACTAGATTCTGAAAAAACATCAACAATGTCTAGAACAGGAGGTATAGCCAAAGGCCTATGCTGAGGAAGAAGAAGAAAATCCCTAAGTCTCTTTTTAGATTCAGAGAAATCCTGACTTTCCCAGTGGAAATGTTTCCTTAAGGTATGCAAAGTTTCCCCAAAAGAAAAATCCTCCGGGGGAGAGGCAGAAGGAATGGAATCTTCTGCATCAGAGTCCTCATAAGCAGGTATAGACAAATCCTGTTCATTAGAAGAGTCAGAAGAAACAGAATCCTGTTCAGAAGATTCATAATCAATGTCTTGCCTAGGCATCTTAGAAGGAGGGGGTTGGCTACCCCTGATCAGAGAAATTAAATCTTCAGCCATTTTGATCATTTGTTTTTTAGGCACAGGGGCCCTCCACATGTGGCCCAGGCATCAGTTTTTTTAGACACAGATTTAGATTTTGGCCTTAGTTTTGAAGATGGCGTTAGTCTAATATACAAATCTGTAGGCCTGAAAACACTCTTAGAAGCCGGTGCATGCACAGCAGCTCCGGACCCATCTAAGGTAGAGACATCTGCGGGTTCCATAATAGAAGCATCTCGCAGCATACTGGACTCCGAATGGGTCTCAGTAGAGACCTGCGCATCAGAAGTGGCGGGTATCAGGGGCTGCGAAAGCTCCTTACTGAGTACCAACGAACTGGTGACTGGCTTAGGAGAAGCGTCGTCATCAGTTTTGGACCTCGACGGCCTGTCTCTGTCTTTTTCTTTGGGTTTTTTAGGTATTCCAGTAGTCGGATTGCTAACCGACAACATTTCTGGATAATTAAATCGTGAGCCAAAATATTTAGAAGCAAAAATATACTGACGTTTAATAGTGCGTTGATTAAATTTAGCACAAAACCGACAGCAAGGTAAGTTGTGGTCAGGGCCTAGGCAAGGAATACAGCACAAATGAAAATCCTTATGAGGTATTTGCTTCCCACAAGTAATGCAATTATTAACTTTTACTGACATCGACAAGGAGCAAGAAAAAGTTTCCTCAAGGGGGTACTTAGCTTTTTAGTTGAAGACTTCGGTTCTGAAACTCGAAAACGAAAATTTCAGGAGTCGGCCGACCGGCACTTGCGAACTGCTTCTGCTTCACGCACCGTGTGGCAAGAAAGACTGATGTAATGGTGTCGGCTGCATGTTTTATACCCCTGATGTCATGGAAGAAGGGACAGCAACCGACGCAGGACCCAAGACTTTGTTAATCAGGCAGACTGAGGGCAACCTGCCAATTACACAAATGTAATGACTGCAACAGTGAAACACGAAGAACATCTGCAATTTATGCTCAAGAAATAAAAGTCTGTTGACAACAGTTAAGTTAACAATGCTGCAGGTGATCCCTCTACTATAACTATAGGTTCATAGGTTAGTACTAGGCTAGCTGCCTTTGTGGGCCATTTTAAGCCTAGCCATTTACCCCCATCTGAGAATCAAACCCTGGACCTTGTGTTTGTAAGGTGAACACCTTAACCATTATGCCAACCTCCCACCCAAACTGGAAAAACTCCCTTCTGATAGAACTACTGCTACTAACCTATTCCACTTTAAAAAAGATACTTAAAGCATACCTATTTAAATCTTGGCCATGCTCATGCAATACTCCTGCTCAGACAGCAGCTCTCACCCATAACCCACACAAAATATTTTTTCTGCCCTGTTTCCTATGTTAAAAGAACTGAATGTAAACACCTTCAGTTTACAAATTATGTATATACCTCACTCACCTAGTCATTTGTAACTCATACATGTTACCTTACTGTAATTACTGTACATAACTATATATATAGATTTGTCTGTTTTTCAATTGAATTGTACAGGTTTATAGGTCACATTAAAGGTGGGAAAAGTTTGGAAATGATTTATTGTGGTCTCATTTTTTTATATCACAAAAACCTGGCATTTTAACAGGGGTGTGTACACTTTTTATATTCATGGTATATCCCCCCCATTGTTTCTTTGTGAATTGCTTATCCAGTTTCTCTTCCCAATGCTTCCGAACCTCCTCTGACTGATTCTTATAGTTATCATGCAATATTTTAGATGCTCTAGTAATTATTCCTTTCTTAACAGCAGCTTCTGTTCTAGATTCTACTAAAAACTCTACTAGTGCTCATCTTTTGTTTAGGACTGCCTATTTTTTCTCTTAGCCTATACTCTATCAATCTCTGATATGGAAGGCAGTCTCTAAATTGCAGTCCAAATATTTCTTAGCGTTTTCCCATTCTACTACCATTCCCTCTCTAGTTATTTGCTCCCAATACCTTGGTTCCTTTGCCATTTTTTTCAAGTATATTCCTGCCCCCTCTTGCTTGTCTATATCCAAATTGTAGTTATCCCTACTGGCAAAATCTCCATTCCTGTATTGACTTCGTTCTTAGAATATCTTCTGCTTCTTTATAAATACAATATTCTGTATTACTGTTGTTCGCCTTAAAGGTCTGCATCCAAAATCCCAGTCTCTCCCTGTTGAGCTTTTCCCCATTTCATCATCATCTCTTTCCACTTTAAATTATAGCTTTCTGCTTGTGCTATGTATAGCAGCCTTTGAAATACCCCTTCAACTTGAGTAATCCCATTCCATCTTGTTCTATTGAAAGAAAAAGCTTATCCCACTTGACTCTTGCTGTCTTCCCTCCCAGAAAAAATCCTTCAGCTCTTTATCAATTGCTATCCACAACTTCTCCTCTGGTTGATAAAAATATGCCTGACCTGTGTACTAGACTAAAGGGGCTAAAAACATTTTAACTGCTTGTATTTTATTATCGATACCATATAACAGAGCTTCCATTTTCTCAGTTTTTGTATTATCTTTTGTTTAGTCTTTTCCAACAAATCCTTAGCTGCCAAACCAGTATCATTTTTAATCCATACTAATACTTGTCTCCATAAGTATGGACATTGCTGAAGCAATTCATATGTGGGTACATAACTTACTGTTATTGCTTTTGTTTTAGCTTCAGTAATTTTGTATCCCAAAAAGGTTTGAAACTCTCTCAATATATTCCATAGCACTGTAATGTCCCTTTCTAGTTTTGTTAGGTATAAAATAACATCATCTGCAAATAGAACCAGCTTTTCCTGACTACAATACCAATTATAGCCTTGAATTTCAGAGGCCCTTATTTTCTTTGCCAATGGTTCTAAATATAATGCAAATAACAAAGGGGAGAGAGGACATCCCTGCCTGATTCCTCTGCTCAAGCACAGATTATCAGAGAAAACCCCACCCACTTTAATTTTCGCCTGCTAATCAACCTTACTTTTTTCAGGGAATGCAAATGCATCCATTGCCCTGCTCACAGAGTACCTGCTTAGTCTGTCAAATACTTTCTCTGCATCATGCATCAAGGCCCACCAACAACAGTGGCATTTTCTTATATTCTGCTTCCTTCTGGATCATCAATGTTCTGTTAATATTATCAAATGTTTGCCTTCCCTCCACAAAACCACACTGATCCATATCTATCAATTTTGGCATCAATTTTACCATTCTTTTAACCATTATAGACAAACACGTTATAATCATGGTTTAGTATTGAAATAGGCCTGTATGAAGCTGGATCTGATGGATCTTTACCTTCTTTAGGTTTTACAGCTACTACCACTTTCTTCCAGGATGTTAGTGCTTCTCCTCTTAAAATAATGTTAAACAAAACCTTCCATATCTTTATCAGTTTTTTTTTTCATCCTAGCTTCCAAACTTCCACAGGAATACCATATATTCCTGGGGATTTTCATATAAATCGGTTATACATCACCGTTAGTAATTGAGCCTCCTCTACCTCCAACTTTGGCATGTTTAATTCTTCCATATATATTTCCATTTGTACCTTTTCTTAATTTCCATACTTCGCTGTTTTATATAGACTTTCACAGAACTTCCAAAATATTTCTAATATTTCTAAAGGATCCCTTGTTATCTTTCTTGTTATAGGCTACCTAAGCTTTGTGAAAGCCTTTTCGACTTTCAGTTGCCCGAGTTGTTGTGCAAAAAGGTTTTGTGCTCTGAGTTATCAAAAAACAGATGCTTAACAGCAATCTTTCTAACCTCATGCAAATTACTGAGGTAATCCCTAATTTTCTCTCTAGCATTCTGCAGCTGCTTCTTGCTCTGAGATTCCCCCCATTTTGAAATACTTTAACATGTCAGTCCCTCTAAATAATTACTTCTTAACCATATCTCTCATTCTTTTATTTCTACCCCGTTTTTAAATTCCACTTTAATTTTATCCCACTCCCTAGCTATATCCTCAGAAGAAATTTCTATCTTTTCTCATAGCTCCTGAATAATTTCCACTACCCATTCCTTAAATTCCTCTTTTTTCAACAGATAGGTGGGAAAGCATCAGTCTCTCATTTTTATTACATTACCCCGTGTTTTTACTTGACGCATGATCTGAAATAGTTATTGGATGCATATCAAGACATTTAATTAAACACACATCTTCCTGTGAAATGTAAATTGTGTAGCCTAGCAACATTTTTCTATCTTTGGGAATAATAAGCAAATTCACTGTAAACTTCTAGTACTGAATTCACATCTACCATGCCAAATATTTTCATAAATTTCTTCAAAAATCTATCCTCCTTTGTTATATTTTCCTTCTGGGCCCCCCAGACACATATTAACTGCTGCAAATCAAATTCCAGTCCATACCTGCAAGTAATATTCCTTGCCAAAAGCTGATTATTTCTACCAGAATTTTCTTAAGCACCATTATAGCAGTTTTCAGTGGAATATAAATACATGCCAGTGTAATCCTCCTCCCTTGCCAGTAGCCCTTTAGTACTATAAATCTTCCATTATCTTTTTTTATCCTCTTCTATTGCTACTGGAGCTCCTCTTGCAATTAATATAAGTACTCCCCTTCCTTTGCCGCTGGCATTCTGCAGAATAATCACCCTAAAAGCCTTTCTTTATCAAAGTCACATGTTCGGTTCTTTCCAAATGTCTCTCTTGTAGCATAGCTATTTGCACGCCACATTTTTTAATATAATTCACTACTCTTTCTTTTTTTGTATTTATGTCGGAGACCATTAACATTTAAAGACGTTACAGAGAGAGTCATATTCTTGAGGGATTATTATTCCCACCGTTTATGTATAACAGCTTTTTTTTGTTAAATGTCTAGTTCTAGCTTTTGTGTTGTATGCATGCACTGTTTGGCAGGTTAATCTTTTATACAACTGGCTCTTGCCATCTCCACTTGAACCTATGTCACATCCTGCAGAACTTTTTGTTTTATGGAAAACCCTCAACCAAGCACACACACACACACACACACACACACACACACACACACACACACACGCAATACCCTCCGAAAACCTAAAAACTTAACACACAAAACTATGTACACAACAAGAACAAAAGTTCTAAACTGACAGCCACACCCACAGTTTTGAGACATCCAAAAAAGGTCATTCATGCTAAGACGCATGGTACACAGCCTGTGCTTTTAGCAAATGCTGTGTGGTTTTGTCTTATCTTTATAGCTCTCCCAGTTGAGACAACACTTGAATTCTTTCAGTAAACAATTTCTCCAAGCCATTTCTCTTTATCAAATTGTCTTCTGGTTCCATGAAAACCAGACGCAAACTGTTAAGGATACCTTGTTTACCAGAAAAAAAGCCTTACAATATTATTTTTCATTTATATGCTTTGTAGTAAACTTGTTGCTGGATTATGACAACGACCTTAACTCAGGTATTTCCCGATGCAAGTATGAGACAAAGCACACTAATTTTTGCCATGCTCTCTTATCCAGACCTTTCCTCTCTCCTTTTTTCAAAGCAGTGTCTACATTTCTTAAAAATGAAGAAAAAGAAAGAAGTGAGAAAAAGGAAAAAAACAAAAGCACCTGTTTATATTAGTATCCCCATTACATTAAAAAACTGAGAAAACTTTAATTCATAGATTACTAAGACAGTCATGCAACATTTGAACAGCACCATTAAGAAAAAAAACTGTTTTACTTAGTTAACTTTCTGTCTTCTCCTCCTCTCCAAAGTAGTTCTCCAAAGATTAATGATAAAGTGGGCATATGATTTATAGTCCCCTACAAGTTTTAAAAAGTCCACAAAAATCTAATATTTCCAAGTCCTCTTGTTCTACTATGTTTCACAAAGTACAGTTTTGTACCTACCATAAATGTAGATGTCCGAACTGGATAGCATCTGCAGTCATAACAACTGGGTTGTCCTGTCGTCAGGCAGCCCTTCAGTCGGCCGGATTCCAAAGTCCGGGTCCGGCTTCGGCTGATGTCGCACTTCACCCGACGTCATCTCTGCTGGACTCCGGGTATAAAGGCATCAGCCGACGCCATTTTCTTCAGTGTTTCTTGCCCCAGATGCCAGTTGCCCTTCCTGGAAGGCTAGTTTTTGGATAAATGCCAATGTTTCCAAAAGGATAGAAGGCAAACTCAAAAAATAAGCATGTATGTACATATATACAAACAAATACACCATAAGAGACTCCCCCCACTAGCTAGCTATTTGGAGGGTAAATACCCTAGGAGTACCACAGAGGGGAAGGAGGGAGGGTAATCCTGACTGCAGATGCTATCCAGTTCGGACATCTACATTTATGGTAGGTACAAAACTGTACTATGTCCTTCATGGATGCATCTGCAGTCATAACAACTGGGTAGAATACCATAGCCAACTAAGGGAGGAGGAAAAAATTAGATTATGGTGTGGTTAGGATCCCTTGCAGCACAGCAGTGGCAAACCCTGCTCGGGATCTGGAGTACTAAGGTAAGTTATAATGCTTGGCAAATGTATGCACGGAGGTCCAAGTAGCCGCCTCAATAATGTCCTTGGTTGCCACTCCTCGTAAGAAGGCTGTGTTAGTGGCTGTTGCCCTTGTAGAATGAGGCCTTATGTTCTGTGGAATTGGTTTTCCATGGAAGGAGTAACAGAATCGTATGCAATTTCCTATCCATTTGGAGATTGTCTGTTTGGAAATAGCTTTTCCTTCCCTTCCTGTTGCATAGGCTACAAAAAGCTGGTCAGTTTTTCTGCTATTTTTTGTTCTGTCCAGGTAGTAGCGTAACTGTCTATGTACATCCAAGGAATGCAGCATTCTTTCCCCTCTGTTTTGTGGGTTGGGAAAGAAGGTAGGTAGGTGGATTGCCTGGTTTAAAGACACTCTGGATATCACCTTAGGCATAAACGTAGGATTAGTCCTCATGGACACTCTATCTTGGTGGAAGATTAGGAAGGGCTGTACTGCCATTAAGGCCTGAAGCTCAGAGACCCTCCTTGCTGAGGTTATTGCCAGTAGGAAAGCAGATTTCCACGATAGATGCTGTAGGTCCGCTGTAGCTGCTGGTTCAAAAGGTGCGAGTGTCAATTTTTCTAGCACAAAGTTCAAATCCCAAGCTGGCAATGGTGGTTTCCCTGGAGGTTTTACATTCTTGATTCCTCTGAGGAACTGCCTGAGTAAAGGATGTGAAAAGACAGGTGGATCAAAGCTGTATTCTGCTGAAATAGCTGATGCATGTATCTTGATGGAGGAATAGGACAGGCCTGTATGTAGAAGCTCTGCCTGTTACTCCAGAATGTTAGCCATATCTATAATTGACACATCTTTTCCTCTTTCGGTGCTCCAAATGACAAACCATTTCCATTTTCCTGCATAGTTCCTTCTTGTTGAAGGTCTGCGGGCTTCAAGGATAATGTCTTTAACCCTTTGGGAAAGTTCTGGGTTAGTTGCTGCTATGTGATGTTCCATGCAGTCAGTTGCAACGTTTTTAGATTTGGATGCATGATGCTGTAGTTGTTCTGAGTTAACATCAAAGGCATCAGGGGTATTGGCCACATGTTGTCCCGAGACATGCTCCTCAGCAATGGGTACCAGTGTTGTCTTGGCCAGTTTGGAGCTATCAGGGTTATCCTTGGACGTTCCTCCTTGATTTTTAGTAATACCTTGTGTATCAAGGGAAGAGGTGGAAATGCATATGCTGTTAGACCTTTCCAGCTGAAGGAGAGCGAATCCACTTTCCGTGCAAGTGGGTGGAATGTCCTTGTGCAGAATTTTTTGAGCTGGTGATTGAGAGGGGAAGCGAATAGATCTATCTGTGGCCTTCCCCATTTCGTTGAGATGGTCTTGAAGATGTCCGGGTGTAGCATCCATTCGTGGGCATCCGTTGTGGTTCTGCTCAATATGTCTGCTAGAGTATTGTCTTTTCCCGGTACAAATATTGCCTGTAACTGGATGTTGTAGCTGAGTGCCAGGTTCCAAAGCTCCAAAGTCATTCTGCATAGGGGGTATGAATGAGTGCCTCCCTGCTTGTTGATGTACCACATGACTGTGGTGTTGTCTGTCCTTATCATCAAATGGCCCTCTTTGAGAAATGGTCTGAAATTTTGGATTGCCAGTTTTACTGCCAGCATTTCTTTTAGGTTGATGTGCAGTTGGAGTTGATCCTGCGTCCACAATCCTTGTATGCATTTGTCCAGCATGTGAGCCCCCCATCCTAGGTCTGAGGCGTCTGTTGTGATGGTCTGGCTTGCTTGATAGCTATGAAAAGGTAGGCCTGGGTTTGACTGGCATGCTTGCGCCCACCATAGGAACTCCTGTTTTAGGCATGGGATTAGTGGAGTTTCTGCTTCTAGGCTGTGCCTGTGTTGGGACCATAAATTCCTTAGGTACCACTGTAGTTTTCTCATATGTAGTCTGGCAAGTGGAACCAAGATTATGCATGATGCCATGTAGCCCAAGGCCTGCAGGACTTTTCTTGCTGTTAACTTGTTCTGTTTTGTTAGAGCCAAGAAGTAAAGAGGGAGTTCTTTTTGTTTTTCTGCGGTTAGGAATGCCATTTGTTTTACAGTGTCCAATTCCGCTCCCAGGAATGTCCTTGTTTGGGATGGTATCAGCCTTGATTTTTGTAAATTGACTGTGTATCCCAGTGCTTGTAGCAAGTAAATGACCCTTTGTAAATCTGTTGTCAGCTTGCTTTTGTTGTCCCCTTGTAGCAGGCAGTCGTCCAGGTATGGGTAAATTTGGATTCCCTGTAGTCTGCAGTGGGCGATTACTGATGCCAGGCATTTTGTGAATACTCTGGGCGCAGTAGATAAGCCAAAGGGCAATGCTGAGAATTGATAATGCTCTGATCCTGCAAGAAATCTGAGGTATCTTCTGCAAATTGGTCGAATGGGGACGTGCAGGTATGCCTCCTTGAGATCTAGAGTTACCAGCCAATACTCCTTGCCCAGCATGGGAAGAAGTTGCTGTAGGGTCAGCATTTTGAATTTTGGGACAATGATGTATGTATTTAAGGTGGACAGATCGAGAATAGGTCTCCAACTTTTTTCCTTTCTTGGAACTAGGAATAGTCTGGAGTAAAATCCTTTGCCTTGTTCTGTTATTGGCACTCTTTCCACAGCTCTCATCTTCGCTAATTGCATTATCTGCTGTAGAGCTTCTGTTTTTTGATTTGGAGGCAGGTTTGGCATTCCTCTTTTGACTGGTAAAGTGTGAAAGTGGAACCGGTAACCTTGGTCTATGGTTTGCAAAATCCACTTGTCTTTTGTGATGTAGTGCCAGTTTTTCAAAAATAAGGTTAATTTTCCGCCTAATGGGGCTGCTATTTGTTCCCTGGTAGGCGGATGTAGAGTTAAGTCACTGTAATTGTCCTCTGTAGGCACCTCCTCTGGATTGGTTTCTGCCTCTGGAACATCTATTCCTGCCCCTTTGGGATCTTGTGGAGTCAGGAAAGGACCAATTTTTGGCAGGCCAGTTCCTGCTAAACCTTGGGGGCTGAACCTGCAAGAAATCTTTAACCGTTTGAACAGATTTTGCCTTTTCTTCCATTTTCTTCATTACCTGCTGGGCAGGTGTACCAAACAAACTGGTCTTATCCATAGGAGCATCTAATAACTTAGCTTTAACATGATCCGGTAAGACTTGTTCCTTCAGCCATGCATGTCTTCTTATCACTGTGCCAGTCATGGCTGATCTAAATGAAGCCTCCAGTGCATCATAGCCACATTTTAAGGAATGGTTACTAACCTGTTGTATGTTATTTACCATTTCTAATACATATTTCTTATCTATAGAGTCATCAGAGGATACTTTTTTAGTTAACTGATCAAGCATAAACTCTTGGTATTGTATCATGTGAAACTGACAGTTTAAAGCTCTAGCTGAGAGAGTAGCTGAGGTATAAACTTTTTTGCCCCATCTGTCTAGAGACCTGGCTTCCCTTTCAGAAGGAATAGGGTTTTTTGCTGTGGTCGAGGTTACTGCCTTAGGCCCCTGGGATATAGTTTCGGGGTCTGCAAGTGGGGCCTTGTATAGATGATGATGAGTGTCAGGAACCCTGTAAAATCTGTCTGGTTTGGCAGGGGCTGGAGGTAAGGAATCTGGTGCAGAGCAAACATCATTAAAAGCATCGTCCACAACAGAGAGAACAGGAGGTATAGCTAAGGGCCTGTGTTGTGGAAGGTGCAGAAAAGTCCTAAGTCTTTTTCTGGAATCTGAGAAATCCTGTTGCTGCCATTGGAATTGTTCTCGCATGGCATGTAAGGTTTCCCCAAAGGAGAATTCTTCTGGTGGAGAAGCAGCTGGAATGGATTCTTCAGCATCTGAGTCTTCATAATTGGAGAAAGGAGCCTCTGGCTGGTCTGTAATATCTGAGTCATCCGCAGAATCATCAGAGGACACAGGCTCGGGGGGCTCTGCCCTAGGTCTCTTCTCTGGGGGCTGAGAGGCCCTGTCTGGGTGAGATTGAGATCCCCTAATTAAGGATATTAAATCTTCTGCCAGAGTAAGCATTTGTGAACTAGAAGTAGGCCTGGTTGAGGGGGGTTTAACAGGCACTGATTTAGTAGACTTGGCTGCTTTAGCCCTGGCAAAAGCCTTAATGGACATGGCTGCAGGAGGCCTAGCAGCACCACGTGCTGGGGTAGAGACATCCAAAGGGATGGTGTCTGATAATTCACTAGAAACCACTGTAGTAGGTAAAATTTCAGAGGCCGATTCAAGTAATGTAGCAGGAACCTCAGAAGTAGTCAAAGATTCAGCTGTGCTTTGATCAGTTTTCTCGGTTTCGGCCGAAACTGAGACACTCGCGGTTTGCTTAACCATGGTTTCGGCCGAAACCGTGGACCGCGAGTGTCGGTCTTTTTCTTTGCGTTTTTTAACAATTTGGGTAGTCGGAGGATCCGACGGCATAATGTACGCAAAATCTGAACCGAAAAACTGTTCAGCAAACTCCGACCGACGCCTAAGCGTTCGTCAGTTGAAGGAAGCACAGGCAAACAGTAAGAGTGGAAATCTTTATGAGGTATTTGTTTCCCACAAGTTAAACAGTTATTGACTTTTTCTGACATCGGCTGAGGCAAGAAAGAGTCCCCAACGGGGTACTTAGCTTTTAGAAGTCTTCGAAGTAGTATTCGGTAGTAGCAATCTCTGGATCCGACCAACCGGCACTTGCGAACAGCTTCTGCTTCGGGCGCCACGCGGCAAGAAAGACTGAAGAAAATGGCGTCGGCTGATGCCTTTATACCCGGAGTCCAGCAGAGATGACGTCGGGTGAAGTGCGACATCAGCCGAAGCCGGACCCGGACTTTGGAATCCGGCCGACTGAAGGGCTGCCTGACGACAGGACAACCCAGTTGTTATGACTGCAGATGCATCCATGAAGGACATCTATAATGATTGATATTTAATCCCATAATTGTCAGTTTCCAAGTTACTAATTTTATTCTCTGAACATCAATAACATGAAGCAGGGTATATGCCTTAAAGTCCCCTACAAGTTTAACAAAGTCCAAGGAAGCCCAATATTTTCAGATCTTTCTTGTTCTGCATTTCCAAGTTATTAGGCTTAACCCTGTTCCTCTCCAGCTCCCAAATCCTGTTTCATTTCTAACATATTCCTGATTCCTCTAGTTGACTCTTAAGTTTTCTTCCTTCTCTCAGGCATTTTCCATTGAAACAGTGAAAAGGATTTCATTGGATCATTCTCTCTGTAGTCCTTACCACCACAAGAACACAAAGCAGAACCTCCTTCTGTTACACAGCTAACCCTTTGTTGCCCAAACTTTTGTATTTCCTCCTTAGCATGTACTTCATCAAAAAATGATTTCGTCCCTCCAGGGAAAAATACTTTGAAGATGGCTAAGTACAGCAGTTTGAATCCCACATCTCGGCTTCTCGACATTCCCTAAATAATGGAATATATTTACTCCTTTTCTGCCTGGTGTACACAGAGTAGTCATTCTCCACAAACACTCTACTATCTCCCACTTTTAGCACTTTATTTTTCTGCCAGAATTAACTCCTGCCAATAAGACTCCATTTTTACTATTAAATGTCTAGGTTGTTTTCTAGCAACCATACTTGGAGCATACACACAATGTGCCCCTTCAATTAACAGCTCCTGCTGTGGAATACCAGTCTAGTTGCTTAGTTGCGCTTTCATAAAATTATTACAGTCTGCTCCTTCCAACTTCTCTGGTACAGCATAAAATCTCAGGTTTTCCTTACGTGCTCTGTCCTCCAAATCTATTATTTTTTAAAGCACCTCTTCTTGTGCAGTCTCATATTCAGCCAGCCTTTCATTCATTATACCCTCTGAGTTTTGCAGTTCTGTCACAGTTATGTCACCTTATCTGAATATCTCTTTAAAGCTTCTTCCATTTCTTCCAGCTTTTTGTTGTTTGTGTTGATAAACTCCATCAGTGTTTTTGTTTATTTTAAGCAGGTCTTTGTGCAGCTGCTTCATACTCTTCTCTAGGTTACTGAAAACCATGTCTAGAGGTTGCACAGCTTCCTGCTCTACTACTACAGTCATCCTCCCAGTCTGTATTTCTTTCTCAACTTTGGTAGCCGATTTTTCTCCACGTCCTTTATATTACTTTTCTTCTAGCATCCAGGAAGTGCCCTTAATAGCCAGTTACTGAAATATACCTAAAATCTAGGTCCACTTACCTTCTCTGCTAAGTGTCTGTTTTCAGACTGGGAGAGCCAGACTTGAGCTGTTACTCACTGTGCAGCCAACCTGGAAGTCTCACTATGACAGATATTGGAGGAGCGGTAGGATTTGTTGGAGGAGGCTTAGCAACAGGCTCAATGGGCTCTTTTAATTTCAAAGAAAGACATTTTTCCAGATTGAAAAACTTGTGAATCTAACTTACAACTTACTAAAAAAGCATACATGTCACTACTTTTGTTTTGTTTTTTCCTGCTACTTCAAAGATTCTTAGATTTGTTCTTTCGCTGTTCTACACCTCTTCTATTTTGTTAAGAAGCCAAGAATTTTGTTTTAATAAAAAAAGAACTGGTGTGTGATATGTCTTCCTCTACTCTTC
Source organism: Protopterus annectens (assembly GCF_019279795.1). Taxonomy (NCBI): domain Eukaryota; kingdom Metazoa; phylum Chordata; order Ceratodontiformes; family Protopteridae; genus Protopterus; species Protopterus annectens. Next base: position 1,616,488,384 of record NC_056731.1, read on the forward strand.
TGTCAATGTTATCCACAGCATTTCTTTTGTCTTTAATTCATAACATAAGATTTGTTTCACTACTATGGATTTATTTCAACAGTTCAGCTTGTTTTAATGTATTGCCCTACACTGTACCCGGTGTCATTTTAAAATAACCTACTTTTATACAGAGTTCTTGCAGAAAAGACAATTTCTGCCTCAGTCTGACTTTTAGTGATGTTTTCTGTAAGTTTATTTTGAGGTCATTCTGCTAGTGTCCCAAGTCTGAAGTTTAGAAGTGAATTTTGATTAGAAAGAAAACTGTTGTATCTAGAATATTTTAAGTTGTGCTTTATTACACTTTTTTCTTGGATTTTCTTTATCCTTTGAAAAATGTTCTTTTAACAGCAAAACTCTTCACTAGCACTGGTACTTGTTGGCCATCTTGATAGAATATTACATAGTAAATTTGTTTTAGGTAGCTCTCATTGTGTACCAACATAACAGTAGCCAAATCCAATCAAACATAAGAGTGTTTATTCTGTTTAACGGCCAAACTGAAAGATAACTTTTAGGCAGGGAAAAGCTGTGAAATGTCAAAGCCTTGTGAGCCATTCTATACAAAGTCATCCTACATGGCAGGGAAGCACTTCAACAGTGTATCCAGTAAAGGACAGCATGGTCAACTGTGGAGATTTTTCCTTCTGACTTAGCAATGATGTGTTTCAATTTGTTTCACCAATACAGCATTGAGTCTGTCAGACCATAAGTACACTTTCATGGGCTTCAACAGTAATCTCACATATCTTAATTCAGGAGGGGACTAGACAAAGTAACAAGAGACTCCCCCATACCTTGCAAAAATACAAACCTAATGACTATGGAATGAACTTTAAACAACTTTGACAGATTATGGTATGGCCAAAAGGAGAACAATATATTCTGATGGACAGCCATCCATCCATCCAAAACCCCCTTTTTCCATTTTTGCAAATGTAGTAGGGGTGCCACTTCAACAGTGACAATCTAGAGCCAAGGTTCACACCGCCGAATGACTAGTGTGGGTGAATATATATATATTTTTAATTATTTTCTGCAGACATCTTCAAACCTTCTCACCACAACACATGCTTTAGGTGTTACTTCTTTTGGAGTTTCTTTGAGGGTGCACACTTAAATAGTGGAGATGCACTTTTTGGCCAGTGTTATCAACTTAGATCCTAATTAAATGAGAAAATCCTCTATATAACACAGAAACACGCGAGTTAAATTGCAAGGAAAAACTAGCATTCAGTTTATGTCACACATCAGTAGTAGCAGACAGAATTAGCAAAAGAAAGCATGGCCATTTTCAATTTTGGACACTGTACTGTTAAAGCTGGTGATAAGAAAAAAGTGCAAGCAACACATTGAAAAAGAAATACGAACCCCCTTGTCTGATCACGTTTCAGCATGCCAGAAAGATGCCTTAATAATCTGCAAGATGCCATCAATTTTGACCTTTACAGACTTCAGTTAAAAACTTCTCAATACAAATGCCTAAGTTTGATGTTTAAGCATGCAGATAAACAGTCTAGTAAAAATTATGCTTTTGTTTCTGTGTCACAGTACATTATAAATGGTTTACACTTACGTGGAGAGGCTGTTCAGCAACCACCAACATTCTGTGTTCAGCATACCTTCGGACATACTCATATACATTTTGAGGTGTGACTGGTATATTTACACCACCTGGAATAAGCTCAACCTAAAGGAAGTAAAACAAATGAAAACAAAACAAAAAGGTTAATGATTAAACAAAGCTGAAACTAACCATAGCTTTATTAATACAATATTATAAACTTAATGAATGAACAAATGCCACTCAATATGTCATTAATACTGGTTATTCAGCCTTATAATATGGCTATACCTATTTCTTTTGCTCATCCTTTATTATGATGATCTCCTTGTGATCAGAAGGGCTTGGGATAACAATATGAAACCTCAAGCCTAGCAACAGTTTTTGGTTCAGAAACCAAAAGTGGAGCTTCAAGATTTTGAGGTCAGCATGATCCAACTATTGGAGCTCCTGCAGAGGGGAAGTCAAATTTTCCACCATGAAAAAGGACCTACAAACACTGGAAAAAAAAAAAGGCACAGACAAACTCTGCTTTACATGACAAAGACAAAGAACCTAAGAAAAAAGGCTACAGGATATGGCTTTACTGAGTAATAACCTGGCAGCTAACTATTTTCTGCTGATGGAAAGTGTTTTGCCCCAAGTAAAACCTCAAACGAGAGAAAATCTTTAAAGGAGAACCACACCTACAGACTCAAAAAACATGTTTACTTCATCATGGTTTGGTGTCTCCTACATTTTAACACCACTCTGGGACTATTTACAGTTTTTTTTAAATATCTTTATATGTAATTTCTGAGTCTGACTGCATGGGGTCTAGCATCTTGAAGTGATCCTGATTGTTTAGCCTGCCTCTAGATATGCCAAAATGCGGTGCTTACCTGTAAAAAATTACTCGACTCAGGCCTCTTTCTTCCTAAAGCTCCTGTCATAGCACTGATTTTACATGCATACACTGCTGTCTTTCAGTCATTTTTAAGTAATATTTCATGCTGTTCAATGACTACTTAAACTACAAACAGTGCAAATGCCACAGAACAGACTTTCAAAGTGCTTTTTACTGCGGCTTCTTTTTAGAATGGTTAAATTGCAGTTTTTTTGTGAAGCCTGAATTGTACTACTTCGACTCATCTCCCCATCCTCCTTCACACCTAACTTCCTTAGCTGTTAAAGTGCTATGGGTAATTTCAGCTGTTACCTGTTATGATTGACAGCTCACAGCAGGATACCCGATTCATGCACTGTTTTCCTTGTTACAGCCTTTAGAATCTGTATGGGTAGGGGAAGGACCAGGGAGCTGTGACATCACAGCATGGGTGGGTTTTTAGGACGGTTGTGGTGACGTCGGTTTGGGGCAGAAACTGGCCAGAAAAAGTACAGTTGTGTACACTTAAAATAAATGTAGATGTTCAAGTGTATTCACTGTTGCAGTCATTACATTTGGGTTATCTGCTTGCAGTAGCCCTCAGTCAGCCTGATTAACAAAGTCTTGAGTCCTGCATCGGTTGCTGTCCCTTCTTCAATGACGTCAGGTCATCAGGGGTATTCGTTGGCCTTGATGACATCAATGAACTGGTGACTGCAGCAAGCTTTTCCAGGGCTGGATTAAATTTTTTTGAAAGTGAAAACACCACAGTACGGTAAGGTACTGTTCTAGTGGAAAGAAACAGTCAATTCAAAATATTTTAAATGATGTATTGTTTATTCATAGCATGGACTGTAAATAGGAAGAATAAAAGGACAGAGAAATTGAACATTTAATAACAGAATCCTGTTGTCCTTTAAACCATTTGTTCCACCAGTTACTACTAAAATCTACAGAACAGAAGTAACTTGAAGTCTCTGAGTCTGTTGGAAAGTTCTGGAATACAGTGATATGAAAGAAATAATCCTTTTATTATTGAATACTAGGAGCACTATCTTCATTTTCTGACAATAGCTGTATCTTACTTCTTCTCCACATTTGAGACTGCAGCACATTAGTTCTCTGTCCAAATCTGGGCTGTACCCCAACAGCTGAGGATGAAAATTATCACTGGCTGTCCTCACTGCTACTAATCTGAAAAGACTAATATGCAACTTTTGTTAAGCTGTATGGAATGCATCCATCGTTACAATTACTCTCAATGCAGTGGAAGACAAGCAAATCCTTAAGGAGATACTGAAATCTATATCCATTATTCCTATTTTTTCATTACGAGAGAAATCTTGACTAAACTGGATGAATCGCCACTGTGCTGATTCTAGACAGAAGCCAAGGAATGCTGGGAATGGCTCACTATGTACATGGCAAAACAGACTGCCATAATGATTATCTCAATAAGACTCAGAGGTAGGATGAAAATTCCAGCATGTATGGAATGAAATACTAACAGCATTTTTTCTTAAGAATAACTCTGCTACAGAAGACCATCTAGATAAAGACTTAAAAAATCTCTGGCTAGGATGGAACTAATTGCAACTTCTTCCAAAAGACTGTGAATACTAGGATGTGGAAAAACAAAGTAGCAAATGCTTGTTGGGATATGTCAAAATCTAAACATTCAGGTAAGGAAAAATGTAAATGCCTATCCTGAAAGACAAAACAGCTACAAGAACGAGAAACTTTGTAAAGACAGAACTCCCAGATGACAGGCCAAAGGATGTCCTGCACTACAAGTTCAAGCCCTGAACCTGTAGATTAAGTAAATATGTGTGGGCCACACGAACTGGTACATGTCAGTATCTGTTATGTCCTTGTTACAGAATCAGTACCTCCTAGTTATGGAGAAAGAATGACAGAAATGTCAGCATTTTGAACTTGTACAGATATAACATGTTCAAGTAATCCACTCAATAATGGGCACAACAGACCTTTCAAAGTTTAATATCATGCAACGGTCTACTGTATTTACTGGAACCAGGAAAAGCATACATTAATATCATCTATTCTTGTGTGGGATGGGTGTGTTTGATCACCTATTTGCAGGAAAAGTCGAACCTCTTCACAGAACTTATTCAGATACTCCTGAGCTAATGAAAAGGAAGCTGGAAAGGTTCAGTACGTGTCTGTTCCAGCAAATAAATCGCTTAATAGTTTGTGAACACGGATCCCTATGTTTGTGGATAATTCTCCACAACCACATCTATGCCTGCAGGTTTGCCAAAGTATGCTATTAAATATCCTCATCTGAAGTCTGGGTGTGAGGGGGTGGGGTGGCAACCTAAACGGAACTTCAGATGTTGCTTCTGGCTGACTGTGAGGATTGCTTTACATTCCCTTTTACAAATATTCCACATTATTTGCTTTGAATAGATACTGTAGATCCACTTCTGCCCTCTCTCACTGATGTCTACAAAACACGTTCTTTAATTATTGCAAACAAAAGGGACATTCTGTAGATGCTGTATACAACGTGGAATGCTGCAGACATTCTAAATAATCTTCACTCAGCACCATGCTTGCTGCTGCCAACACAGCCTGACAATATATATATATATATATATATATATATATATATATATATATATATATATATATATATATACACTTCCTTGGAAATATCTATTTTTTCCCCCTTGGAAATATCAATTTTTTTTTCATTCATCTATTATCTATCCACTACATATCATTCTCCCATCCTCCCTGAGTTCAGACACTGTAGTGGACTGACACCCCCCCCCCCTCCCCCAAGTAATGAGCAAGAAACACAGATGCAAACATCTCTCTACACGAAGGAGCCAGACAAACATCTTCGTTCTGAAAAAAACTTGGATATAGTCTCTGACTCAGCATACACTCAGAGATAAGATACGTTCTTACCTTATCAGTTAATTTACCCATGGCCCCCTTTGAAGGTATTACTTCACCTATTGGAATTTAACAATTCTCTTTTCAGCAAAACCCCTAATTTGCAAATGTAACAGGCTCAAACAATCCACTCTGTGATATAACAGAATGGCCACATATACTGACTTGTTCCTGAAGCCTTCCAGTTTACCCTCTACAGAGCACACATCTGCAAATCAATAAATACTAATATAACCAAACAATGGTAACCAATAATAGATCCATGGTGTAATGGTTAGCACTCTGGACTCTTAACCAAGTGATCTGAGATCAAATCTCAGTGGAAACTGCCTTCTTGGTCTGGCAGTTGGTGCAATGGGTTAAGGCTGTGAGCTGTAACAGGATTTGATTCTCTCAGTCATCATCTGCCTACTGTGTGACTGAGCAAATCACTTAACCAGGCAATGACGGGAGACTGAGAATTTAGGCTATGCTCCTCAATGGTTACCTAGATGCAAACCTAGCAACTACCTACGAACTTATGATATAAGAATATATACTTCCGTAGCCTACAGGGAACTCAAACAGCAACAGCTGGCTTAAGGACCACGCATCCACGGGGGAACAGCAGGAGGGGTGTTAAGAGTATATTTAACAGTGAATAAAAGGTTGAAAGTAATTCTGTTACAAATATGCAACATAAATAAGGTATAAAATAAAGCTTGCTTAAATGTAGAAATACAGTTTAGTAATATGTGATTAGCATCCATAAATGACTGTGGCTTGAAAAATAAGGAATTTGCTTAATGGACATGTTTCCTACAAAATTAGCAAGAATATATGCATTTCACACTGTCAGCAAGAAAGCTGGCCTCTTACAGACTAAGCAAAAAATCTAAAAAACAGGATGTATGGATTTCACATTGTCAGTAAGAAAGCTAACCTGCTTCCTTAAAGAATGGACAACAGGAAAACAATTTGTACATGACACTGTTAAGCAAGGAAGTTTGAATCGATATGCTTTCATCAAGTCAGCATTTGCACAACATGTTTCCGTAAAAGACAATACCAGCATTATTTCTCTACAGGATGAAAACATTTTTCTGCAAACACCAGCAAACAGATGTTTTCATACAAAAACCAAAATAGAAGACTAAGGAGAAAAACAAGATGTAAAACCACTACAAAGGGACTATAGCAATTGAAATTGTTAGGAGAGGTATTTTGTACAGGAAAGTTATCTTCTATGCTGATCGAGAAGTAAAGTGGTACACTGTAACTAAAGCTGCAACAGTAGTACACATGGTTTATTATAAAAAGTTATTTATTCATTGCTGCTTTTAAACTGACAAGAGTTTGGTGCTGCATCAGTGTACATTTTACAAGTTTCTGTGGGCAACAGACTGTAAATGCAATTATAACTAGACTTTGATTTCAGCAGAATCCAGCCAGCAAAAGCTTAGTGTCTTAAGACGACTTCGGATCCATCATAGTATGCAGCACCATGATAATTAACTTTTCAAGGGGAATCCTACACTATCAAGGAGGGATCTCTAGTAGATTAAACAACACTGCAGGAAACTACTACTTATATCTAACCAACTACCCAGAGGTAGCCTCTTAGATTAATGGTCAAGATAATAATGCTGGTTAAAGGTGTGTGCAGAAGACCAATTGCCACAACACAAATGTCTATAATCCAGTCATTTATGAAGCAAGTTCTTGAGGCAGCCACTCCTCTGATACAGTGGTCTTTGCAGTTTTTTGCCAGCTGACACAACCAGATGGTGGGTGGTAAAACAATACAGATAGTAAACACTTACAAAATGTCTGCTTGACAAAAGGTGGACACCAATTCATGGAGCAATAAAGACTAACTGGCCACTACTGCTGATGCCAGAGAACTTCTTCAGGCAATGCCTTATTTTTCTGAACAGCAACAGCTTTCTCTCTCCTGGTTAACACTGCCACCAGGAAAACAGGGATGTGGAAGAAGTGGTGCAAGAAAACCTCAGATTCAACATTTGGGATTAAGAGTGGGTTTATAATAAATAGCATCACATCACTGGAGAAACATGAGGTGTGGTGTCCTACACATAGAGGTGTGAAGCTTCAACATGGAAAGTGCAGAGGAGATGGCCACCAGAAATAGCTCCTTTCAAGAAACAAACTTCAATGCCTCTTCAGCTAGCAATCTCAAATGACAGAATGGCAAGCCTGAGTGCCATGATGTTCAAAGTCTCACTGAAGGAATGTGTCCCTCAAGAGAACACTGAAATGCAGCACTGTCCTAGTGGAGTGCCTCGCTAGTGAGTAATGGGCCACAAATCCTGCCTTCCACAAGTTATTGATGACTTGTGCATCCTGCCTGTAGAATACCAGAGGCCTAAACCATTCAAGTACCTGAAGTAGATTAGAATCTCCTGTAGACTGACCAAGGGAAGATGGATAGCAATCCACTTAAAACTGAGAACCTTTCCTCTTAGAGATATAAGCCAGCCAAATTAACGATTCACTGGCACATTCAGTCACTTCAGAGACACTGTCAACAAATCCAATGAAATGAGAGGGTTTACATCAGGATATAGGCCTTGAGCTGAAGGCAACAGTTCAGCCACAGGAGACAACTCTGACTTCAACAGGGTGCATTTCCTGTAATGCTAGCGCTCATTCAAGTCTCAAACCATTCCCACCAAAGGATGATGCGAATGAGTTTTGGACGTTCTTCCCTAGACTTTCAGATGAGATGTGGAATTAGCAAGTTTTTGTGAAGATAACTCCTGTGTTCAAGGGAGACATGTCGAAGACAACTCCCCCATGAATAATGCACTCAGAACAGGGGAAAGGCATGCATTCTCACAAAGTGGCAAAAAGGTCAACCTCCTTCACGAAGATTGAGCAGAAAAAGCTTCTGCATCCAGAGTCCAGTAAAGATCTGAAGGACCAGATCAGAGCAGCCACCAATTCTGTGAACCATCTGGGGACATAAACATCAGAGAAGGATGTTCTGGTGAATGGCCCAGCATCACAAGCAACTCAGTCAGGCACCCTTGTTTACTTAGGCAGCACATGATGGACCAGGTTAAGTTTAACTTTACCATGGCCCTCAGGATTAAGAATGATGTTAAGCTCCACTTGGCTGAAATAAACGGTGTGTGCATGAAGGTGGGCTTCCTAGTCTGGAAATGAAGTATTTGTTGTAATGATCTGTGATGGATTCATCTGGAGAAAGGGAAGACAACCTTCTTCAGATCTGGCTGGGAGTGTCCACCACTTTCACCACTCTAAAGTCTACTGACAATGGTCTAACACTCAAAGACGGTCCATGACTGGGCCATGGTTTTGTATCCACACAGCCACAAACACAATTTCAAAACCCACACATCCTTAAGTATGACAGTGGTACTATGAAGACCATGGTATCCAAAAGAAAGTGCAAAAGCATCTGGGCCTGGATCATGTACTCCACTCTTACACAGAAAGTCAATGCAATCAATGACCTCTTGAGCTCTGTCCATGGGTAGGAATGACCAACTCCACTACGACGAAGAACTTCTCTAAGCCAGGGTCAGAGTGAACCTCTTACAGTTTATGGTGACTCATAAGGACAGCATCCAGGGGAGAGCCACAGGATGGCAGCCTGGACAGGACAACCAGAAGCCAGTTATCTAACTACAAAAACATTAGCAGACCTAACCTGTCTCCTGCAAGACTTCAGCAACCAACCACCTCAAGGCCCTATCCCTCTCTGCTGTCTCCTACAGGCTTTTGAGGGGAGATCTATGCCTGGCATACAGGGCGCTGTCAGGCCCTACTCTGATGGACCTCTTGCATATCCACAAAACAAACAGCACTGGAATTAAGCATTCTAAAGACTTAAACCTTGCCTGTGATATAAATAGGTCCTGCTGGAGAGAGAGGTATTTATCCCAGATCCTACTGCGTCTATGGAACAGGCTCCCCACATCCATGTGAAGCAGAGTCCCCCCCACAACTCAATTCAAGTGCATCTTGGACAACTAGATAGGAAACCGGAAATTCATCCCTGGTTTGGCACTGATGTCTCTAATGGACACAGGTAACCTGTGGTTCATCTCCCAAACCCCTGCTTACACTTATCAAGTGTATTAGAATTTGTCAGAGATTTGGGATGCACGGCTAGGCTTTAAAAGGCCCTTATGGTCATTAGCCTAGTAAACACCTATGAAGCATGGCCAATTCCTTGTTGAAGGCTTCTTAATGCTACTAGAAGCCCAAATGGTAACACACTGTACTGGAAGTGATGCCAATCCAGAATGAAACAAAATCTCTCATGTAATCCCCAGATAATGATGTGCAGGCAACACCATTCAAGAATCCCCACAGTCACACAAATACGATACACTGAGAATGACCATCAGGAACTGGACGTGGCAGATGTGGTAGCTGAAGCCACTGAAGTCCAAAACTCTTGGTAAAACTCCTCTTTCTCTTCTCAGACAGGAAAAGCCTCTAATTCTCTCTAAACAGTAAAATCTAGGTCTACCTCAACTGCATCACTGAAACAGACTAATCCATAAGTGCAGCCCTTTTAAAAGAGAAATTATGAGCTTCACAATAAAACTAAAGGTGACCATGTCTACAACCCAATGGTTCTTGGAGATGTGTCTGTATTCTGTGATGGATTTGATGACCCCTGCCTCCATGGCAGTTTTAGGCTGCAGTCAGAAGTGAAGATGGGAAAATCAGATATCTTGAAGAGGTAAAAACTATGTGATGCTTGAGGGCTTACATGATGACAATATATAGGCCTCTACCTCTTTGAGAGCTGGTGCAGTCTGAAAGAAGAAACAGTGAAAGTAACAGGAGAGGGACCACTAAAGCCCTTATAAAAATGTGATTTCCTGTTTTCTCTTGGGGGGTCATTATCCAGGTATATGGCGGACTTGGCAAAGAGCATACCTCCCAGAAAGCAGTTATTCCAGGATCTTGTACTTGAGCTCTTCACTGTCGAAGAAAAGTATAAGCTATGCCATCTTCACAAACTCACATCTTTACCTGTGGCACAAGTCTCATGTTATGACAGTCAAAATTACAAAGGGACACACTTCATTCCACTACAAAAACCATGGGCAGCATCTCACAAATGTCTTCAATGAGACAAGTCACAGGGAGGTCTTGTAGCTTACTCTCCAGATGCACTTAGAAATAAGGCAGGTTAGATGAAGCCCATACATGGCAGAAGACCATACCCCATCTGCCAAAGCTCTGTTAGTCTGTCCAATAGCAAGCTGTAAAATCTTGTGAAATCTGGAACCAATGTTGGAATGAAAAAAATCAAGAGAGAGTTGGCACTTGCATGTTCAGAGAGATATGATGTCCACTCTGGTAGCAGTTTGAGTGTGTCAGCCTTTTTTGGAATTGATGGGACAGAATCTGTGTACCTCAAGACTGCTCTACTAGTATCAATAATGACAGCTTCTTGGAGAGGGTGGGGGTGAAGGAATGACCAATGACTCCTCATAATTCTTTGCCAGAAACTCCATCAAGCATTTCTGTGGAAATGGTAGGGGCCAGAGGAAAGTCTCAACTACTCAAAGGGCTTCCCCTTACAGGATCAGTAATTTGAAGAAAATGATGGACTCAAAATCCTACAAATACAACCTTCTAGTGGACATGAATTTGTATAGGGCTTGGCACATAATAGACTGGCTCTGGGAGACTGTGAATCAGTACTACACTGAGTGCTACTTAAATGCAGCTCAAGGAAGAGAAAGGCTTGCTCAAGGGCAGGTGAAGGTTTCAGATTAAAGTTCTTTATAGTTTGCTTTCGCACATGCCTTTCAACCCCCTTCAAGGCCCTGAGAACAGCACCTAGACTATAATGACCATGTAAACCCTCTTTGAACAAGGCTTGTGAGTCATCCAGTACATGTCCCCCCCATCCAGATCATCACCCATTTACTGATTTAAAGGCATGACTGCTGGGATTAGACCAGCCAACCACCACAAAGTAAAAACCTCTAGATTCAATTCTCCAGGATGGAGGCAAAGGACATGCCTCTCCCTTTCTCTCAAAAGCCTTGATTGACATGGAGAATTTGTATGGGCTTGAGCTATCTATAATCAAAGGTAAGCTCACCACATGAAGGGTCTGAATGGGCAAACCAGACGGAGACAAGACTTCTTATTTCTTACTGCTGTCTTGTGTATACAATTTAAATATTGTAAATAGTTTGCACTCCCTTTTTTCCCCCTCCCTAACATTTATGCTTGGTCTTCCACTCTGCCCCAACAAGACTCAAATTCTATATAACCTTATTAACCAACCATGTTAATCTATGGCTCATATGCTATGTAACCATTGTACCTCGTACTGTCTCTGTATCACAATTTTACCTGTATTCATAAAACCTAATGTTTTCTGTTCTATCTTAATGCACCCATATCTTTGAATCTTAATTTTAATTTTACCTGTTTATTTAAACTTTACTATGTAATGTGGAGCTTTTCTCCCAGGGCCTCTACTGAAAACGGGCTCCTGAGCCCAGTGGACCTCCCCGGTTATCAAACTGAAATAAATAAATAAATTAATTAAGATTGCTTGCCCCTGCAACAATCGTTTAGTTTATGTTGTGGTTACGAAGAGCAACCTCCACCAGTCTCTACACTGTCACTGTTGAGAAATGCACCAAAACACAGTTTTCTGATGTTATCCATCACCACTATTAATGTTTAAAAAATCAAGTTCATTGCTATGCAAAATTTAATATCCATGAAATTAGCCTCACGTGGTCATCAATCCTTGCCTGACTTCAAGTCTAGTTAGATATCCCCATCTTCTTTTTTTTTTTTAAAACACCTTCAATGAATTAACACTTAAGACATAGGCAAACAAAGTTTAACAGAAGAGAAAACCAACCATATTAACATTTTTTTCCTATTTATATAATTACATATAAAAAAATAGGTTGTGCATAATCATCAGTCCAACATAAGCTCATGGGTAAGTACTATGTTAGTTGCTCTTTTGGACCATTTTAAGCCTAACCAATGTCCCTTTCAGTGCTAGAATTATCAACTATCTCATCTGGTTAGAGACTGGCCTTACCCATCCCATGGTTGACAATAAAGTAGTTATGTACTCAATATAACATTTCATCTGTGGATCAAACTCAGCCGTGTCTAATAGCTTTTGGATCACTGAATACTCTTGAGCTCCTCCCTTTCCCATAATGCCTTAGTCACTAACATACCTCAGATATTGTTTGCTGCCCTTTAGATTCGTACAGCATTGCAAAGGAATAACAATATTAAAATAACCTGCAAAAACTGAGACACAAAGAAAGGAACACGGTTCCTTCAGCATCTTCGATCCTTCCAAAAGAATGACTAGAAGGAGGCTGGTGGGAGGGTAGCTGAAGAATGAAAATGGACAACATAGATGGAATGTTATGATGAGTACATAACTTCTTTATCTGATGCTCTCAATTTTCATTCATTCCTCAAATCGTGGGACAAAGTGCCAAGCTACCTAAACTCTGGGAGGACTCTAAGGGAGGATATTCCTGAGTACTGTTGAACCAAAAGCTACTCTGCCTCTGGAGACCAGATTTAATTTGTAATGAGCAATAAAAGTATGAGGACTGGCCCAAGTTGTGGCTGCACAAATATCATCTAGAAAAGCTCTGGACAAAAAAGTTGAAGAAGCAGCCACAGATCTCATGGAATGTGCTCTTGGTGGCTTGGGTAAGGACATGCCCAATTTATTGTAGACAAAGGTAATACAGTCAGTCAACCAATTAGCTAACGTTACTTTAGAAACTGATTTGCTCAAATTTGAATTTGAAAAGGATACAGACAGTTATTCTGTTTTTATAAAATTTTTCATTCCATGCAAGTAAAAATGTAATAGTCTGAACACCCAACAGGTGCAACATATATTCTCTTTTATTTGAGAAATATGTAAAGAAGACTGGTAAGTTGATTTGACAGTGTGACTCACATTAGAGTCTGACATCACCTTAGAAAGAAAGGAACTGTTGCTTCTTAAGGATACTCTGTCTTTATGAAAAATCAGGTAAGGGGGCTTAGAATACAAGGCCTGCAATTCAGAAATCCTTCTGGCAGAAGTAACTGTTAACTAAAAATATAGTTTTCCAAGTTAAACATTTTTGTTCAGTCTTAGATGAAGGCTCAAATGGAGACTAGTTAGAACTTGCAATACTAAATTAAAACCCCAAGGGGGGAGTAGGATCTTTAATAGGAGGTCTAAGGAGAAGTGCTCTTTTTTTTAAAAAGGTTCTACGAAGTTTGGAAGATGCTAGAGATGAATTATCTATTCCAACATGAAAACTGGAGATGGCAGCTAACTGCAACTTAACAGTAGAAGAGGCAGCTCCTTCACCGAACATAAATTCCAGAACTTTATAGATGGGAGAAGAAAAGGTATCTAATCGATTCTAATGTACCCAAAATATGAAACTTTTCCAAAATATGGTTAACTTTAAGCCCGGAATGCCTGGATGAATCATGTTTGTCGGGTGAGACAGAAGGTCTGGAGTTGGATCCAGGATCCAAGGGGAATAAAGACAATGAGGCCAAAGAAAGGGAAACAAGGATCACTGTACTCTTCAACAGAGATGCTTTCTGAAGAAATGTGAAGATGAGGGGTATTGGGGGATAGGCATAAAGAAGGCTGGTGGGCCAATCATGAAGTACAGCATCTCTCGGGACCCCCCCCCCAGTAGGGGATATGGGCAAAGAACCTGCTGCACTTGTTGAATGGGGATGCAAAAAGGTCGCAGCACAGTTGATCGCATCAGCAAAAGATCCTCTCTGCCACCTTTAAGTTGAGAGACCACTTGTTAGGCATTAGAATAGACCTGCTTAACTTTTCTGCAGCCACAATGAACTTCTCGGGAATGTGTGTTGCTATCAGAAATCAATTCGAAGAGATCGACCAATGCCACACTATTAAAGCTGCTCAACAAAGGAGTTAAGATTTGGCTCTCCCTTGTTTGCTGATATACCAGACCACTGACATATTGTCTGTTTGGGTTGCAGTAGCCCCGGTGGGGAGACCGTCTTGGAAGCCTGCAACACTAAGAGGATGGCTTTAATTTCCAAGTCATTGATATGCACTGCTGGCCTCTTTGAGGAACCATGTGCTTTGGACTGTCTTTTCCAGGAAGTGCCCCCCCACCCAGTCTGGGAGGAGTCTGTCGTCACTATGACTTTGGGTTGTGGAAGAACAAAGAGATGTTCTTCTTGCACTTGACTTGATTATATCCACCACAGAAGATATTTTTTGCAAGCTTGAGTAATCTTTACCTGACTGGACAGTGGGTGATAAAGAATGGACCACTGAGTAGCTAATGTCCATTAAAGTATGCTCATATGGTACTGTGACAATGTTAATAGGATGGTGGCCACTGACATGGACCTTAAAGCCTGAAGGATTAATTGAGCTGAGAGAGGAGAGTTTTGGATGATTTTCCTGACCTGGATATGACTAGTCTGAACTCCTGTCAACAGAAGAGATGCTGTTTGCGTGACCATGCTGAAAGAAGCATTGATGAATTCTAATGTCTGGGTTGGTTCCAGATGAGATTTGTTTAATTGATCAAACTACCCAGACAATGGCAAATTTGGAGTAAGCAATCTCAGGCTTCTATCAGGTAATGTCTGGTCGTAGCAGTGATGAGCCAGTAAAAGCAAAACAATAAAGCAACTCGGCACCATGGCACTTGATATAGCAAAAACTGATGGTTTTATTAAAGTTTGCTAGTTTAAAACTTTCATCAGTACTGGCTTCCTTAGGAAAATAGTTAATTCCATTACAATAGATGATTTCAATAGCAGATAAAAAAAATTGTGTGACTTCAGTATTAAAGAAATAGTACATAAAAAATAATAAAATATAATCACTAATCTATGCATCAACATATAAACTAAAAGGCAATTAAGTGCAATAAACACTCATTATTTCATCTGATTTTATTACGTTTATCCTTTAGAACTGGTTTTATAGATGCACTATCACTTAGACCAGGTGGATGATGTGATTTACAACGGGTCTACTTTGAAACATCTAAAACCCATAACATCTAATTTCATAACATTGAGACCAGAACATCTAAAACCCAAAACATCTAAAACCCATAACATCAAATTTCATAACATCTACAAATCACAAGAAAATAA
The DNA here is from genome assembly GCF_019279795.1 of Protopterus annectens. NCBI lineage: Eukaryota > Metazoa > Chordata > Ceratodontiformes > Protopteridae > Protopterus > Protopterus annectens. Next base: position 1,616,503,920 of record NC_056731.1, read on the forward strand.
CATCCCTTCCACATATAACGACACCAAACTACCAAACACACTATTTTTACTACGTTTCTGCAGGGGGGCAAGCCCCCCTGCACCCCCACCCCCCCCCCGTAAATTAAATATACCAACTCCAAGATCGCACTATAGTGGGAAAAAGTTAATTTCCTAACCCCACTGTATCAAGCCCCCCTGCAGAAACGTAGTAAAAAGTGTGTTTGGTAGTTTTGTGTCATTATATGTGGAGGGGATGTTATTTTCATGTGATTTTTACTGTTAGAAGTTATGAAATTCAATGTTATGGGTTTTAGATGTTCTGGTCTCAATGTTATGAAATTAGATGTTATGGGTTATAGATGTTTTGAAGGGGACCCTTTAAAACGTATAATTCACTTATTTTCTATTACTTCTATATGGTTTCAAAGATCTCCACATCTTAAATTTTTGCATATATTTTGTAATATACAGAATCAAAATTTATGGGACGAGTCTGTGTTTTATGAGACTATGCAATGCAATAGTGCTGAACTGCCTTTTTATATCTGAGAGATGTTCCCATATTCTCTCTTTAAACTTCCTGTTTGTTTTATCTATATAAAAGGCAGTACAAGCACGACACCTTGCCATGTAAATAATATTTTTGGTGTTACACTATATCACATGGAACAGTTTACAGCTAAGTGGATATTTAAAAATAGCTTAAGTTGAAATATATATACAGAACTGACAGTTATTACATTTCTGAGTACCATATTTAAATTTGGTGCTGCATCAATATACTTCTCCTGTTCTTTATAGCAAAAAATATATTTTAAATTATTAGATTTTTTGTATCCAAATGCTAATTTATCTGCATCTATGTCTTTAAAGGTAGAAATATACTGTAACATAATCGTGTTTTTAATTACAGCTTATACTTGATATGTATGAGCATCATACAGTAGAACAAATCTAAATAAAGATTTATTTTGATTCTTCTTATTGTCTTTTTTAGTTACAAGTGTAGTGCGGTTATCAGAAAAGATCGGTTTAATTGCATCTATGCTATCATGTTGAATTTGTGCCTCAGTTCTTTACTTTACTTTCCTCATATCCTCTATCGAGAAAGTCAGTTGCTGATCCCCTTTATCTTTTCTAGCATTTAATTTAACAACATGTGTAAATTGATTCTTTACTATATTTTTGAATATATGAGGTAGATGCATGCTACTGTTTTGTAAACATGTTCTCTAACATCTTTTCTATAAAGAGTGATCTTTTTATGTTATCATTAGATCCTTTAAAGAGTTTAATATTTATGATTTTTTATTATTAGATCGTTTAAAGAGTTGAATATTTAAAAAGTTTATTTGTGTATAATGTATAGTATGTTTAAAACATAATCAGTTGTAGAGTTCAAATACAGTACAAAATCAGAAAATTAAGAAAGAGAACCATTCCATATCAGAATTAAATAATTCACAAATTGCCTATAAAACAAAATATTATTGAAATAAATATTTCTGGTTTCAGAAAGAAGAAATTCCAGTGCCTAGTTATTCATTCCCAAATTAGCATAATTGTTTGCCATGGGTGTGGCCACGGCTACACCTTTGCATTGTTTATAAATGTCTTTATGAAATATAAAAGCATTGCTAGTTAAAACTATCAGATCACAAATGGTGTTGGTCTCAGCTGCTGAAAAAATTGCATAAGATGTTATAAATTGACTAAGATATTCAATTCCAATATCAGCCGGTACTGATGGAAATAATGCATCAATGTCTAATGTAACTAAATAACAATCTGCACTATTACTTGTGGCCCAAGCATACAGATGTTCCAAAAATTGAGTTGTATCTTTAATAGTTGTAGTTGAGTGATTAAGAGCCAGTTTAAGCTCTTACTTTAAAAATTTAGAAATTGGATATGTAATCTGGACTGGCTGCAACTATAGGTCTTAATGGAGGAGAAATAACACATTTACTAATTTTAGGTGTTTCATACACGACTGGTATTCTAGGTGCAGCCACACGAAAAATCCATTTCATTTAAAGTTAATTCACCATTAAGACGCATGTTGTAAACAGTTCTATTAATATTACTTATAATACTATTTACATGCTTTCTATCAATGGCTAAATATTCTTCACTACTTAACATTTGATGCATTTTACTGTTATAATCTTGTGTGTCAAGAATAACAATGCCACCACTGTTATCTGCTGCTTTTATCACAATATTTGTATTACAAGACAGTGATTTAATGGCTTATACTTGATGAGTCAGTCATCTAAATACAGAAACACTCAGAATCCTTGCAGCCTAAAGTGGACTGTCACTACTGCAACACACTTGGGAAACACTCTGGGGGGTTGTTGTGAGACCAAAGGACAGAGCTCTTAATTTTTAATGACTGGTTCCCAGCTGGAAGCGTAGGTATCTCCTGGAGCATCTCTTCATTTTGATATGACAGTATGCGTCCTGAAGATCTGATGACAATATTCAATCATCATGATGCAAAATAGGCAGAATGGACTGAACCATGACCATTCAAGAACTTTGTATACTGAACTGACAGACTGCTGAGATGCAAAACTGGTCTCTAGTCCCATTTTCTTTGGCACTAAAAAGAATCGTGAGTAAGTTCTGGACTCTCTCTGGTATAGGGGACCTACTGGATGACTTTTTCTAGCAGCCTGTACATTTCTAGTGCTGTTTGCCTTCCTCTGACTGGATGGAACATCGGGTATTTTCTTTTAAACAAGAAGTGGTAGATGGGAAAATGGTATGATATAACCTCTGAATATTATCTTCTGCACCCACAAATCTTTTGTAAGTTTTAACTAGGCTCTCTGGTGTAGGGATAAGGGAACCCTGACCACCCCCACAGATGGACAGTCGGACCTCCTTTCAGGAGTGCTGATATGATCTGTCAGAGAAAAGTACAGTTTTGTACCTACCATAAATGTAGATGTTCGAGTGCTAATACAGCTGCAGTCATAACAGATGGGTTCTCCTGCCGTCAGGCGGGTCTTCGGTCGGCCGAATTCCAAAGTCTAGGTCCGGCGTCGGTTGTTGTCGCTTTCTTTCCTGACGTCAGTGCGACAGGGGTATTAATTCACAGCCAACGCCATTTTCTTCAGTTTTTCTTGCCCCAGATGTCAGGTGCCCCCAGAAGGAAGGCAAAATATATATATATATATAAATTATATATATAATCATGCAATGCAAAATAATCAAAAATCAGTAGTTGCAAGCAAATACACCATAGAGGATAACCCAATCAGGTTGTAAGATGAGGAGTTAGCCACTAGGTCTGTACCCAGAGGGGAAGGAGGGAGGGAAACCTGGACTGCAGCTGTATTAGCACTCGAACATCTACATTTATGGTAGGTACAAAACTGTACTACGTTCATCGTGCATACAGCTGCAGTCATAACAGATGGGTAGAATCCCAAAGCTACGCACAGGGTGGTAGGCACTAGGTGGAACTGGGAGGAGCCAGAATGCCCTGCAACACAGCAGTGGCAAAGCCTGCTCTAGTTTTGGAGTATAAAGGTAGGTGGTAGTGTTTAGTGAAAGTATGCACAGAACTCCAAGTGGCTGTCTCCAAAATATCTTTGGTAGAGACTCCTCTGAGGAAGGCTGCAGAGGTAGCTGTAGCCCTTGTGGAGTGGGATCTGATGCCTGTAGGTACAGATTTGCCATGAAAGGAGTAACAAAACCGTATGCAGTGGCCTATCCATTTTGAAATTGTCTGTTTGGAAATTGGCTTCACTTGAGCTCCTACAGCATAGGACACAAGGAGTTGTTCTGATTTCCTGAAAGGCTTTGTTCTGTCCAAATAGTAACGTAGCTGTCTATGGATGTCTAAAGAATGTAGCAGCCTTTCCCCTTTGTTTTGAGGATTGGGGTAAAAGGTAGGTAAGTGTATGGCCTGATTTAAAGCTACCCTGGATATTACCTTAGGCATAAATGACGGGTTGGTTCGTAGGGAAACCCTGTCCTGATGGAAGAAGAGAAAGGGCTGCACAGCCATGAGGGCTTGTAGTTCCGAGACCCTACGAGCTGAGGTAATAGCCAGAAAAAAAGCTGTTTTCCAGGACAAATATTGCAAATCTGTTGAGGCAGCTGGTTCAAAGGGAGGCAATGTTAATTTTTCTAGAATGTAATTAAGATCCCAGGCTGGTATTGGTTATTTCCTTAGGGGGTCTTATATTCTTAGCCCCTCTGAGGAACTGCCTTAAGAGTGGGTGAGAGAATAAGGGTGGATAAGTGTTGTATTCTGCAGAAATGGCTGAGGCATGGATTTTGATGGAGGAAAATGAAAGTCCACTGTTCAACAGCTCAGCTAGATACTGTAATATCTGAGGCAAATTCAGTTTTCTAGAATCCTGGCCCTTTTTCTCATTCCACGCGCAAAACCGTTTCCATTTTGCGGAGTAAGCCTTTCTAGTAGATGGCCTTCTGTCCTCCAAAATAACATCCTGCACCTCCTTGCAGAGTAGGGTCTGTTGTGGTGTTAAGGAATTTTCCATGCAGCATGATTGAGTGTTTTCAGCTGACTGTGAAGAGTTTTGTAGCTGTGCTGAGTCAGGAGAAGAGGCTTTAGAGGTAGGGTCAAGGGAGGAGAATGTGTTAGACTCCTCAGGAGTGGGTACCAGTGTTGTCTTGGCCAGTCTGGAGCAATCAGTATCATCTTTGGACTGTCTGCTCTTGCTTTCAAGAGCACCTTGGGAAGTAGAGGCAAAGGTGGGAAGGCGTAAACTGTCCTTGCTGCCCAACTGAAGGAAAGGGCGTCCACTCTCCAGGCCTTTGGATGAAATGTCCTTGAGCAGAATTTTGCCAATTGATGATTCTGGCTTACTGATAGAACCCACACTGTAAAAGTACGCAACTCCAAATCCAGCTCCAGACAAGTGACAAGTGGAGTACCTCAGGGTTCAGTCCTGGGGCCGCTCTTGTTTGGCATCCACTTCTCTGAAGTACAGGTCAACACTAAGGGACTCTGGCTAACAAAGTTTGCAGATGACTGCAAACTGGGAGCCATTATTGAATCCCCAAATGATGTGGATACTCTACAAAAGGGCCTTACAGAAACAGATGCTTGGTGCCAGAGCCATGGGCTCAAGCTCAATGCCAAGAAATGTATTGTTATCCCTTTGGGAAAAAAACATGTATCCATGAATTACCATATAGGTGGCAATACACTAAACACAGAAAGTGTGATAAGAGACTTAGGGACACAGGTGGACAGTGGTCTCACCTTCGATAACCACATCGCCACAACAGTCAGGAAATCCTTCTATGTGGCACACCTCATCACGAAGGGCTTTTCATCCAGAAAAAAGGAGGTCATTGTCCCACTGTACTCATCCCTCATTAGACCCATTATAGAATACAACACCCCATTTGGTATGTACCTCTCAAGACATCTGCAACAACTGGAAAGGCCTCAGAAATATCTCACTAAAAGAATCACAGGCCTAAAGCAGATGCCCTATGCTGACCGCCTTAAAAAACTCCAGCTATACTCTGTCGCATATCGTCTACTCAGAGGCGATCTCTGCTTAACATACAAGGCCATGTCAAACCCAGAGCTGTTGGACATGCTACACTTGAAGAAATCCCAATCCCTCAGAGCTACACGCTCCAGGGATCTAAACCTTGTCATCACATTAAACAAAAAGTACAGTTTTGTACCTACCATAAATGTAGATGTCCGAGAGACATGCAACTGCAGTCATAACATGTGGGTTGTCCTGCCTCAGGCAGCCCTCGGTCGGCCGGATTCCAAAGTCTGGGTCCGACGTCGGCTGATGTCGCATTTTTCTCCAACGTCAGAGCGGCTGGAGTACATAAGCATCAGCCGACGCCATTTTCTTCAGTGTTTCTTGCCCCAGATGCCAGGTGCCCTCCAAGGAAGGCAGTAATCAAATTGGAAGACAAAAACAGGATTCCAAACAAATAAATGAGCAATAAAACAAATACACCATAACAGATATCCCCAGCTAAGAGTAACAGGGATAGGAGTGGACCCTAGGCATAGAGGGGTATGGAGGGAGGGAAAATCCGACTGCAGTTGCATGTCTCTCGGACATCTACATTTATGGTAAGTACAAAACTGTACTATGTCCTTCAAGAATGCAACTGCAGTCATAACATGTGGGTAGAATACCATAGCTTAGCTGGGGGAGGAGGTATGCTCTAGGAAAGAGATGGTGTGGCAATCAAACCCTGCAGGACTGCCGAAGCAAAGCCTGCTCTGGATCTGGAGTATAGAGGGAGATTGTAGTGTTTGGAGAATGTATGCACGGAGCTCCATGTAGCAGCTTCTAGAATGTCCTTGGTAGGCACCCCTCTTAAGAATGCAGTAGAGGTGGCTGTAGCTCTGGTGGAATGTGGTCTGACATTGGCTGGAACAGTCTTTCCATGAAAGGAATAACAGAATCTGATGCAATGTCCAATCCATTTAGAAATAGTCTGTTTTGAAATTGCTTTTCCTTGGACTGCAGGGCGTAATCTACAAAAGTTGTTCAGACTTCCTACTGGCCTTGGTTCTGTCCAGGTAGTATCAGTGGTCTGTGAATGTCCAAGGTATGCAACAGTCTTTCCCCCTTATTCTCAGGATTGGGGAAGAAAGCAGGCAGATGAATGGCTTGATTTAAAGAAACCCTAGATACCACCTTTGGCATAAAAGTAGGGTTGGTCCTTAATGAAACCCTGTCTCTATGAAAAATAATAAAGGGTGGTATTGCCATTAGGGCCTGTATCTCCGAAACCCTTCTTGCTGAGGTAATTGCCAACAGGAAAGCTGTCTTCCATGAGAGAAATTGCAAGTCAACTGAAGCTGCTGGCTCAAATGGAGGTAGAGTCAGTTTTTCTAAGACAAAATTGAGGTCACAGGCTGGCACTGGGGCCTTTCTTGGTGGCTTAATGTTCTTGATTCCCCTGAGGAATTGTCTTAGTAAGGGGTGAGAGAAAACAGGAGGATCAGTGTTGTATCTAGCTGAAATAGCAGATGCATGTATCTTTATGGAAGAATATGAGAGGCCGTTCTTTAACATATCTGCCAAATATTCCAAGATGAGTGGGATGTTCAACAATGATGCATCATGTCCCTTGCTGGTATTCCAATTGCTGAATCTTTTCCACTTTGCTAAGTAAACCTTTCTGGTGGATGGTCTTCGAGCCTCTGTTAGTATCCGCTGAACTTCCTTGGAGAGAGAGATAAGCTGAAGCTATTTATGGGATCTCCCAGGCTGTTAGCTGCAGTGTCTGAAGATTTGGATACAGTGTTTCGAAATTGTGTTGAGTCAAAAGTAGAGGCCACTGGGGGAGGGCCCACCTCCTGGTGTGACATATGCTCCGTAGTAGTGGGTACCAGTGTTGTCTTGGCCAATCCGGAGCTATTATGATTCCCTTGGGCTTCTCTGCTTTGATCTTTAGTAATACTGAGGTCATCAGTGGCAGAGGTGGAAATGCATAGATTGCTAGGGAGTTCCAGTTGAATGAGAGGGCATCTATTTTCCAAGCTTTTGGATGGTATGTCCTTGTGCAAAATTTTGGTAGAAGATGGTTGAGGTGAGAGGCAAATAGGTCCACTTCTGGCTTGCCCCATGTCGAAGTGAGTTGTCTGAAGGCCTTCGGATGTAACCTCCACTCGTGTGGATCTGTGAAATTCCTGCTTAGGCTGTCCGCCAACACATTGTCTTTTCCTGGAACAAACTGGGATTGTAACTGGATGTTTAGGCTCAGTGATTTCTCCCAAAGCTGCATTGTCAGTCTGCAAAGGGGTAAGAGTGGGTGCCCCTGCTTGTTTATGTACCACATCACAGTGGTGTTGTCTGTCCGTATCATTAAATGGCCTTGCTGGAGTTGGTGTTGAAAAGCCTCGATGGCATGCATTACTGCCAGCATTTCCTTTTGGTTTATATGCAGATGTGTTTCCTTTGGAGACCATTGTCCTTGTATACACCTGCCTTCCATGTGCGCCCCCCATCCAAGTTCTGAGGCTTCTGTAGTCATGGTCTGTGTTATCTGTGGTTTTGAATGACATACCTGTGTTTTCCTGGCTCACCGAGGCCCACCATAGGAATTCCTTTTGTAGGCATGGAATGAGTGGTATGATTGTCTCCAAGTTGTTGCTGTGTTGAGACCAAATGCTTTTTGGTACCATTGAAGCTTTCTCATGTGTAGTTTTGCTAATGGAACCAGTAGAATGCAGGATGCCATGTAACCCAGGGCCTGTAGGAATCTCCTTGCAGTCATCTGGGTGAGTTTTGCTAAACCTTTGAAGTAATGAGTTAACTTCTCTTGCTTGTCTTCTGTCAGGTAAGCCATCTGAGAGGCTGTGTCTAGTTTGGCACCTAAGAAGATTATTTGCTGGGATGGCTGCAGTCTTGACTTTTGGAAGTTGACTGTGTATCCCAGAGCTTGAAGTAATCGTATGACATAATCCAGGTTTTTTGTCAACATCAATCTGTCGTCCGCTTGTATGAGGCAGTCGTCCAGGTACGGGTAAATTTGTATACCCTGGAGCCTGCAATGAGCAATTACTGAAGCCAGGCATTTTGTAAATACTCTGGGCAGTAGATAAGCCAAATGGCAATGCTGAGAATTGATAATGCTCTGGCCCTGCAAGAAATCTGAGGTATCTTCTGCAGCTGTGTCTGATAGGGACATGCAGGTATGCCTCCTTGAGGTCCAGAGTAATCAGCCACGACTCCTTGCCCAGCATGGGAAGGAGTTGCTGTAGAGTCAGCATTCTGAACTTTGGTACTATGAGAAAGGTGTTTAATGCGGACAAGTCCAGTATTGGTCTCCATTGAGATTCTTTTCTTGGAACAAGGAACAGTCTTGAGTAAAACCCCTGGTCTTGTTCTTGTTGTGGAACTCTCTTTCTATTGCTTTCATTCGAGTCAGCAGAGTGATTTGCTTGATAGCCTCTGCCCTCTGATTTTGTGGTAGGTTTGGCATGCCTTGTTTTCTTGGTAAGGTATGAAAATGAAACCTGTACCCTCGGTCTATAATGTCCAAAATCCATTTGTCCTTTGTCAGTCTGTGCCAGTTTTCTGCAAACAGAGATAATTTCCATAAGGGAGCTTCTAGTTGTTCCCTGGCAGGCGGTAGTAGAGGAAAGTCATTGAGTTTGTGGTTGTTGGGCAGGTGAAACCCCTGCGTCACTTCTTTGCTTTCCTGGCTGCCATTGTCGTCCCCTGTAGGGGCCTCTGAATTGGCCTCTTCCTCGGCCACGTCTGTTCTTACCCCTTTGAAACTTTTCTGGATTAGGAAAGGACCAGTTTTTGGAAGGCCAATTCCTACTGAATCTGGGGGGTTGAACCTGGAGGAAATCTTTCACAGTCTGAACTGATTTTGCCTTTTCTTCGATGGTCTTTAACACATCCTTAGCAATTGCACCAAAAAGCTTGTTCTTTTCCAAAGGTGCATCCAGAAGTTTTGCTTTTACATGATCTGGTAAAGGTTGATCTTTTAACCAAGCATGTCTACGAATCACTGCCCCTGTCATAGCTGCCCTACATGAAGCTTCCAGTGCATCATATCCACACTGCAGGAAGTGATTGCTTACTTGCTGAGTGTTATGTACAGCTTCCTGCAAAGTCTTCCTGTCTAAAGGATCAGGAGAAGCTAATGTTTTTTTGTAAATCTTCTAAGAGATAATCCTGATATTGTAACATATGAAAAAGGCAATTTAAAGCTCTCATAGATAAGGTAGTGGATGTGTAAACCTTTTTGTCCCATCTCTCTAATGACCTCGCTTCCCTGTTGGAGGGCAAATGATTTTTTGAGGTGGAGGCTGAAACTCCTTTAGGCCCCTGTGAAATAGTTTCCAAATCAGCAGTATGGGCCCTGAATAAATGGGAATGAGTTTCTGGGACCCTGTAATACCTGTCTGGCTTGGCTGGAGCAGGAGGAAGAGAATCAGGGGTAGCACTAAAGTCAGAATACAAATCATCCAGAAAGTACAGTTTTGTACCTACCATAAATGTAGATGTTCGAAGATCCACATTGCTGCAGTCCTTACATATGGGTAGTCCGCTGTCCTCGGTCGGCCCGAATATCAAAGTATTAGGCTGACGTCGGTCAAGGCGCTTAAGACTGACATCAGGACGTCAGGGTACAAATGCGCATGACCGACGTCATATCCTCAGTCTTTTCTTGCCCCAGATGTCAGAAGACCCTAAAAAGAAAGGCCAAAACCAAAAGACAGCAAAAAACAACCAACCACCCCTGCACTAATCATATTTACAATATTTACAATATTCACAACCCAAACCACACAACCGCCTCTAACTACAGAGGGAAGGAGGGAGTAAATTGGACTGCAGCAATGTGGATCTTCGAACATCTACATTTATGGTAGGTACAAAACTGTACTATGTTCTTCATCTCACATTGCTGCAGTCCTTACATATGGGTAGAATCCCAAAGCAGAGGTAAGGGAGGATGGCAAAATTATAAAGCATTAGGAGCTGCCAAAATGCCCTGTAAAATTGCAGTGGCAAAACCAGCCCTAGATTTAGAGTAAAGTGGAAGGTGGTAATGCTTAGAGAAAGTATGCACTGAACTCCAAGTAGCTGCCTCCAAAATATCTTTAGTAGCCACCCCCCTTAAAAAAGCTGTAGAAGTGGCAGTAGCCCTAGTGGAATGAGGGCTAATCCCAGCTGGAATCTCCTTACCATGATGGGAATAACAGAAAGCAATACAAAAACCAATCCACTTAGAAATAGTTTGTTTTGAAACAGGTTTGCCCTGAGAACCCAAAGCAAATGAAACAAACAACTGCTGAGACTGCCTGAACCCTTTAGTTCTGTTCAAATAATATCGCAACTGCCTGTGTATATCCAAAGTGTGTAAAATCTTTTCCCCTTTATTTTGGGGGTTTGCATAAAAGGTAGGCAAATGAATAGCTTGGTTTAAAGCCACACTAGAAACCACTTTAGGCATAAAGGAAGGATTAGTACGCAAAGATACCCTATCCTTATGGAAAATTAAGAAAGGCTCAACCGCCATAAGGGCCTGTAATTCAGAAACCCTTCTCGCAGAGGTAATGGCCAACAAAAAAGCAGTCTTCCATGATAAATATTTCAACTCGGCAGTAGCTGCAGGCTCAAAAGGTTGTAGAGTGAGTTTCTCCAACACAAAATTGAGATCCCAAGCAGGAGTAGGAGCTCTACGTGGGGGTCTTATATTCTTTGCCCCTCTAAGGAATTGCTTAAACAAAGGATGAGAAAACAATGGTGGGTCACAGTCATAGTGAGCAGAAATTGCTGCAGCATGAACCTTACTAGAGAAGGACAAACCTTTGTCCAGTAACTCAGTAAGGTATTGAAAAGCCACACTTAAATTAGGCTTAGAAACATCAAAGTCCTTTGCTGTACTCCAAAATAAAAATCTCCACTTATCTGCGTACACTTTCCTTGTACTAGGCCTTCTGGCCTCCAAAATAACATTCAAAACTTGTTGTGGAAGCTGAGACCCTCCAGGGTTTAAAACAGAATATGCCAGGCTGTTAGATGTAGAGAGTGAAGTTTGACATTGAGTAAATGACTGTTCTCCTGAGACAGCAGGTGAGGAATCGAAGGCAAAGGCCATGGAGGCTCCCGTACCAGACTTCTCAGTAATGGGTACCAGTGCTGTCGAGGCCAATCTGGAGCTATTAAAATCATGTTTGGCTTGTCCTGTCTGACCTTCAGGAGTACCTTTGGGAGGAGAGGCAGAGGTGGAAAGGCATACACATGAAGATTGCTCCAATTGAATGAAAGAGCATCCACTTTCCAGGCTGTGGGATGAAACCTTCTTGTGCAAAACTTTGGCAGCTGGTAGTTTAGTGGAGAAGCGAACAAATCTATGTCTGGAGTTCCCCATAACACTGTCAATTTCTGAAATACATGAGGATCCAATTTCCACTCGTGGGGATCCATAATTTGTCTGCTCAACACATCTGCTAAGGAGTTCTGTGCTCCTGGCAGAAACCTTGCCTGAAGATTTAGCTGTAAACTGAGAGCAGTCTCCCACAAAATCATTGCTTGTCTGCATAGAGGATAAGAATCGTTCCCCTTGCTTGTTGATGTACCACATGACAGTTGTGTTGTCTGTTAGAACCAACACCTGCCCTGGAAGAAGTAAATCCTTGAAAGCTATTAATGCAAACTGGACTGCTAACATCTCCTTCAAGTTGATATGTAGATGTTGAAGTCTGGCAGGCCACGTGTCTTGTACCCATTTTCCATTCAGATGAGCTCCCCAAGCTTTGTCTGAGGCATCTGTCGTTAGAATCTGACTCGCCTCTGGCCGGGTCACAGAGAGTCCCTTGTTTAGGTGACATTCCTGAGCCCACCATAAAAATTCCTTTTGAATGCAAGGTATTATCTGAATGACAGTGTCCATATCTTGGCAGTGCTGTGTCCATACATTTTTGAGATACCATTGTAGCTTCCTCATATGCAGTTTGGCATTGGGAAGTACCAGAATACAAGATGCCATGAACCCCAAGGCTTGAAGGACTGTCCTTGCAGTCAGCCTGGACTGACGAGACAATTGATGGAAGTAAAGAGAAAGATTCTTTTGTTTGTCCGGGGTCAAAAAGGCCATCTAGGATGCTGTATTCAGTCTCACACCCAGAAAGCACATGTCCTGAGAGGGTACTAGACTGGACTTTATTTCGTTCACAGAATACCCCAGGCATCTTAACACTGCTATCACATACTGTAAATGATGAAGAAGTTCGTCCTTTCCTTGGGCCAGAATCAGGCAATCGTCCAAATAAGGATAGATTTGTATTCCTCTTAGCCTGAAGAAAGCTATCACTGGAGCCAGAACCTTCGTGAACACTCTGGGCGCAGTAGATAAGCCAAAGGGCAATGCAGAGAACTGATAATGAGAAGTCCCAGCCCGAAAACGCAGATACTTCCTGCAACTGAGCCTGATAGGAACATGAAGGTAAGCCTCCTTGAGATCCAGAGTCACCATCCAGTGATCTTTGCCCAGCAGAGGTAAAAGCTGTTGTAACGTCAACATTTTGAACTTGGGAATGTCCAGATATGTGTTGAGGATAGATAAATCCAAAATTGGTCTCCACGTGTTCCCTTTCTTTGGTACTAGGAACAGGCGAGAATAAAATCCTAGGCCCACTTCTGGCAGAGGGACCGGTTGTATGGCCCCTATTTGAAGTAGCAGAGAAATTTGTTTGTGAGCCTCTAGTCTTTGCTGAGGAGGAACGTCCGGCATGCCTTTGAAAGGAGGCAAGGTATGGAAATAAAACTTGTAACCTTGGTGTATGATATCCAATACCCATCTGTCTTGGGTAATCAAATTCCAATTTTCCTTGAAGAGTGCCAACCTTCCTCCCAAAGGTGCTGCCAGGCAAGAAGGATCTGGCAGCTGAAAAGGTAGGTCATTGGGCCTGTTTACGAAAGGACTGGCCCCTGCCCTCACCGAAGATTGTGCAGGTGAACTCCCTGTTCTAGGTCTGAAAGAACTCTGAGCTCTGCCCCTACCATGTCTAGATCTACCCCTAGACTGAGAATCATAAGAAGGATACGTCCACCCCTTAGCAGGCCAATTCCTACTAAACTTTGGAGGCTGAACTTGCAAAAATCTTTAACAGCCTGCATAGACTTAGCCTTGTCTTCCATTTTCTTCAAGACTGACTCCACAGGTGAACCAAACAACACATCAGACTGTAAAGGAGCATCCAAAATCCTTGTCTTAACATGGTCAGATAAATTCTGATCCCTCAGCCAGGCGTGCCTGCGAAGAACTGAACCAGTGGCAGCCACCCTAGACGAGGCCTGTACAGCATCAAAACCACATTGTAAAGAATGCTTACCCACCTGTTCAGAGACATGCACCAAATCTTGTAATTCTTTACACTCAATGCCTTCCACCAGAGCATCCACCTTAGACTTCAATTGAGAAAGAAGATAGTTTTGATATTTCAACATGTGAAACTGGCAATTCAAAGCCCTCATAGCTAAGGTAGAAGATGTATAGACTTTCTTTCCCCATCTATCCAAAGCTCTGGCCTCTTTATCTGGAGGAACCGGATTTTTTACAACAGAGGCCTTAACACCCTTAGGTCCCTGACTAACAGTTTCTGGGTCCGCCCTAGGACTCTTATAAAGATATTTATGAGCCTCAGGCACCCTGTAATACCTATCCGGTTTAACAGGAGCAGGAGGCAAAGAATCAGGATTAAGTGAAGCCTCTGCAAACACATCTTTCACAACATCCAGAACAGGGGGTATAGCCAAGGGCCTATGCTGGGGTAAAAGCAAAATGTCCCTAAGCCTTTTCCTGGAATCAGAGAAGTCCTGACCTTCCCACTTAAAATGTTCCCTCATGGAATGAAGAGTCTCTGAAAAAGAAAAATCCTCTGGAGGAGAAGCAGAAGGAGTCGAATCATCTGCATCAGAATCAGAATAAGGAGAGTACTCCTGCAAGTCTTCAGCCAAGACTCTGAAACATCCAAGCCTGCTCAAAACTCCCCAACTCTGGCTCCACCCTAGGCCTCTTATCAGGAGGGGGCAAAGAACCTCTAATCAAAGTAATCAAATCTTCTGCCATTTTAAGCATGTGCTTCTTGGGCACAGACCCTGCTGAACTAGGAGTGACACCAACAGAAGCTAAACCTGGCCTGCCTCTGTGAGAAGCCTTGGAAACAGAAGGAGAGGGCCTAACCACCCTAGGAAGGGAGGGGAGTACAGTAACCTGAGAAGCCCCTTCAGCCTGACCTGCCTCCTGAGAGGCCACATCCTGCAATATCAAAGTCTCCCCCTGGGACTCCAGAGAAGCCTCCGTCGGAACCACCGGTTCCACTGACACCTCTAAAGAACCGGCGTCCGGAACGGACGACTCATCTTGCCTGGGTTTAACTGCTTTGTCTTTGCGCTTCTTCGAAGAAGCGGGCGCCGGAGAATCCGACGGCATATTATAATTGCACCGCTTCCCGAAGACCAGCCTAGCACAATCTAACCTTCGCAATAGTGCGCTTATTGAACCTAGCACAAAAGCGACACCCAACAACGTCGTGCTCAGGCCCCAAACAAGGAATACACAAAGAATGATAATCCCTATACGGTATCTGTTTCCCACAAGAAATACAGTTATTTACTTTTTCTGACATCCGGTAAACCACTGAGGCAAGAAAAAACTAAAATATTCCCCAACGGGGTACTTAGCCAACTTTGATTCGGTCTGAAACTCCGAACTCGAAAAATTTCAGAACGCCGAACGGCACTTGCAACGCTGCTTCTGCATCGGACCATGCGGCAAAAAAGACTGAGGATATGACGTCGGTCATGCGCATTTGTACCCTGACGTCCTGATGTCAGTCTTAAGCGCCTTGACCGACGTCAGCCTAATACTTTGATATTCGGGCCGACCGAGGACAGCGGACTACCCATATGTAAGGACTGCAGCAATGTGAGATGAAGAACATCATCAAGTACAGGAGGAATAGCTATGGGCCTGTGCTGAGGCTTCTTAAGGAAAGTCCTCAGGCGTTTCCGAGGATATTTCTTTTGGGGAAGTTCGAAGGGATGGAATCTTCTGCATCCAAGTCCTCATAGGTCTGGAAGAGCTCTTCCTGGCTATCAGAGTGGACAGAGCCCTCAGAATATTCGTCTGAAGGAGTAGGGTCAGAGGGTTCAAGCCGGGGCCTTTTATCAGGAGGAGGCTGGGATGCTCTCTCAGGATGGGCCTGTGAACCTCTAATCATGGAAATTAAATCAGCAGCCATGGACATAATTTGTGTCTCCGGAGTCGGCTGAGGTAAGGATTTAGAAGTAATATGCTTTGTTTTGCTGGCTGCCTTAGCCCTAGTGTAGGCCTTAATAGACATGGCCATAGGAGGCCTGGCAGCTCCACGTGCAGGAGTGACCTTGTCTACAGCAATGGTCTCGGGCACTTCCTCGGTTTCGGTATCCGGAGGAAAAACTATAACTGGCGGAGTAATGTCTGGAATCGGAGTCGTCGGTAATGCGGTGTCTTCGGTTCGGAGCGGTGGAGAGACCGTCTCAGAGGGAACCAGAGCACTCGCGCTAGTTTTTGGCGTGGAGTCGGTGGTAGACGCAGGCCGAGGATGTCGGTCCCGGTCTTTTCGCTTTTTGGGAGTTTGCGATGTCGGAAGCTCCGACGGCATGGTGTAAGCAAAATTATCGCCGAAAAAATCTTCAGCGAACTCCGCCCGGCGCCTGAGAGTGCGCTTGTTGAAGCGAGCACAGGCTACACAGGCCGAGACGTCGTGGTCTGGGCCCAGGCAAGGGAGACAGTAGGAGTGGAAATCCTTATGAGGTATTTGTTTACCACAAGAAAGACAATTGTTAACTTTTTCAGTAATTTCTGACATCGGCTGAGGCAAGAAAAGGTCCCCAACGGGGTACTTAGCTTTTTTGATGACTTCGGTATCGTAGAATACAGGAGCTGACCGACCGGCACTTGCGAACTGCTTCTGCTTCGGGCACCGCGCGGCAAGAAACACTGAAGAAAATGGCATCGGCTGATGCTTATGTACTCCAGCCGCTCTGACGTCGGAGAAAAATGCGACATCAGCCGACGTCGGACCCAGACTTTGGAATCCGGCCGACCGAGGGCTGCCTGAGGCAGGACAACCCACATGTTATGACTGCAGTTGCATTCTTGAAGGACATCATGATGGAGGGATAGGTTCCTGACCCAGAGACTCCCCAGACTCTGGAATAGATTACCCATACATGTCAAGCAGAGTGCCTCTTTGGACCTCTTCAAGAGGAACCTTGACGATTGGATGGGAGAAAGGAAATTCACCCCAGGGATCACGTCAGTTGCCCTGCTAGACAGGGGTCCAGGAAAGTAAATAATGTGGGAAGAAATAGCCAGGGAATTGTTATGGCTAGGCGTGTATAGGCCCTAGGGCTGATAGCCTAGTACCAACCCATGAACCTATTCTTGTGGGAGGCAAAGAGATCTATGTCTGGCCTTCCCCACGTTTGGATTATCTTTGTAAACACTTGAGGATGCAACTTCCATTCGTGCGGGTCTGTCATATTTCTGCTTAGATTGTCTGCCAGCGTGTTTTCCAAACCTGGCAGGTACCGTGCTTGGAGCTCGATTTGCCATTCCAGAGCCATGTTCCAAAGTGACATGGCCAGCCTGCACAGGGGGTATGAATGTGTTCCTCCTTGTTTGTTTATGTACCACATTACTGTGGTGTTGTCTGTTCTTATCAATAATTGCCCTGGATGTAGGAGGTCCTTGAAAGCTGTAATTGCATTTGTCACTGCTAGCATTTCCTTTTGATTGATGTGAAGGTGCTTTTCCTTTTGGGACCATTTGCCCTGAATGCACCTGTCAGTCATGTGTGCCCCCCAGGCGTAGTCTGAGGTGTCTGTTGTGATGACTTGATTTGCTTGAGGCTTGCAGAATGGTAGACCTGTGTTTGTTTGGCATGCTTGGGCCCACCATAGAAATTCCTTTTGCAAGCATGGAATTAGTGGTAATATTGTTTCCAAACTGTGGCTGTGTTGAGACCATAGGTTTTTTAGGTACCATTGAAGTTTCCTCATATGCAACTTTGCACATGGGATTAGAAGAATGCAAGATGCCCTGAAGCCCACAGCCTGCAGGATTTTCCTTGCAGTTAGCCTGGTACAAATTGCTAGCATCTTGAAGTATTGAGTTAGTTGCCCCTGTTTTTCTGGCGTAAGATAGGCCATCTGGGTGTTTGTGTCCAGGTTGGCACCCAGGAAAATTATTTTCTGAGATGGTGTTAGCCTGGATTTCTCTTTGTTGGCTGTGTATCCCAGAGAATGCAATAACCGTGTTACATAAGCCAGATGTTCCAGAAGTATGTCTTTGCTGTCCGCTTGGATCAGGCAATCGTCCAAATAAGGGTAAATTTGTATCCTTTGAAGTCTGCAGTAGGCAATTACTGATGCCAGGCATTTCGTGAATACTCTGGGCGCAGTAGATAAGCCAAAGGGCAATGCAGAGAATTGATAGTGGATTGAACCTGCAAGAAATCTGAGGTATCTTCCTGCAGCTTTGTCTAATTGGGACATGCAGGTATGCCTCCTTGAGGTCCAATGTTACCAGCCAAGACTCCTTGCCCAGCATGGGAAGAAGCTGCTGTAAGGTGAGCATCTTGAACTTTGGTACGAGTAGGAATGTGTTTAGGATGGATAAGTCCAAAATGGGTCTCCAATCGGTTCCCTTCCTTGGTACCAGGAATAGTCAGGAATAAAAACCTTGACCTTGTTCGTGAGTAGGTACCTCTTGAATAGCTTTCATGTCCATGAGCTTTGAAATTTGTATTTGAGCCTCTGCCCTTTGATTGTGTGGCAGGTTAGGCATGCCTCTCATTTTTGGAAGAGCGTGGAAATGAAATCTGTAGCCTCTGTTTATAATGTCCAGGATCCATTTGTCTTTTGTGACAATATGCCAATTTTTTGAAAATAATGCTAGCTTTCCTCCCAAGGGTGCTGCCACCTAAGCCTTGCTTGGCATGCAAAGGGGAAAGTCATTGGGTTTGTTTCCTGTATTGTTGTGCACTGTCTTCGCCACCTCTTGGTGCTGGAGATTGCCACTGTCTGCCTCTATATGATCCTTGAGATTGTCCTCTGCCCCTTGTGCGCCTGTATCTACCTCTTTGGGGCTTGTCCGTGGCTGGAAAGGACCAGTTTTTTGAAGGCCAATTTCTGCTAAAACGTGGTGGTTGTACCTGTAGAAAAGATTTGACAGTTTGCATAGATTTAGCTTTTTCTTCCATTTTCCGTAGTATCTCCTCAGCATTAGTACCAAATAATACATCCTTTTGTAAAGGAGCATCTAGTAGTTTAGCCTTAACATGATCAGGCAAGGTTTGTACCCTAAGCCAGGCATGTCTACAAATGACTGATCATGTAACAGCAGCTCTACTTGAGGCCTCTAGAGCATCATAGCCACATTGTAAGGTGTGTTTACCCACTTGTTCTGCACTATGAATCATATCCTGCAACTCCTTCAAATCTGGTTGTTCAGGTTGTGACATTTTATTCTTTAATTGTGATAACAGAAACTGCTGATATTTAAGCATATGGAACTGACAATTTAAGGACCTCATGGCTAGGGTGGCCGAGTTATATACCTTTTTCCCCCACCTTTCTAAGGATCTAGACTCTCTCTCAGAAGGTAATGGATTCTTAGCAGTAGACGCCTTCATTCCCTTGGGGCCTTGAGAAATGGTTTCTGGGTCAGCATTATGGCTTTTGTAAAGAAATTGGTGTGAGTTAGGAACTCTGTAGTACCTATCAGGCTTGACTGGGGCAGGAGGCAGGGAATCCGGATTAAGGCAAGCCTTCGAGTAAACATCATCAAGAATGTCCAAGACAGGAGGTATCGCCAGAGGTCTGTGCTGAGGTAGCAAAAGAAATTCCCTAAGCCTTTTCTTGGAATCTGAAAAATCTTGGCCTTCCCAATGGAAGTGTTCCCTCAAGGTATACAAGGTTTCCCCGAAAGAAAAGTCCTCTGGGGGGGATACAGAAGGGATGGACTGCTCTGCATCAGAATCTTCAAAAGGGGAGTACGAATGTTCCTCTTCATCAGAATGTTCTGAAATAATGGAGCCCTAGTCAGAAGAGGGAGAATCTTCCTCCACTCTGGGTCTCTTGTCCGGCGGGGGTTGGGAACCTCTGATAAGAGTAATTAAATCCTCAGCCATTTTAAGCATCTGCTTTTTAGGCATGGCGCCTGGAGATGGACCCTGTGCAACAGGCCTCTTGAAATGCATGGCTGATTTAGACTTAAAGGCCTTTATGGAAAAGGAAGAAGAAGGTCTGAATACACCATGGGTGGAAGTGGACCTGTCCACATTAAGAGACTCAACACTCACAGTGGCTTCGGTAGCTGTAGTCAGGGTATGGGCCGAGGGACCTGCGGTCTCGGTTACAGAAGACACCGCCAGAGAAGTGTCGTCGGTAGTCAGGGGCTGCGTAGGCACCTCGCTGAGAACCGGAGCACGTGTAGCCGGTTTTGGCATGGTGTCGGAGACCACGGACCTCGCGTGTCGGTCTTTGTCCTTGCGTTTTTTTGGACAAAACAGTAGTCTGAGTCTCCGACGACATTTTATAATTAAAAGCTTTACCAAAAAAGTGCTGGGCGAACTCCGCCCGACGCTTAATAGTGCGTTTATTGAAAGTAGCACAAAAGCGTCAGCCCGAGACGTCATGGTCTGGGCCTAAACAAGGTAATACAGAGGGAATGGAAATCCTTATGCGGTATTTGCTTCCCACAAGAAATGCAATTGTTAACTTTGTCTGACATCGGTCTTAGGCAAGAAAAGTCTCCCCAATGGGGTACTTAGGTTTAAAACAAGACTTCGGTTTCCAAATTTTCGTAATTTCAGGAGCTGGCCGACCGGCACTTGCGAACTGCTTCTGCTTCGGGCACCGCGCGGCAAAAAAGACTGAAGAAAATGGCGTTGGCTGTATCTTATATACCCCTGTCGCACTGACGTCAGGAAAGAAAGCGACAACAACCGACACCGGACCTAGACTTTGGAATTCGGCCAACAGAGGACCCGCCTGACGGCAGGAGAACCCATCTGTTATGACTGCAGCTGTATGCACGATGAACATCAATCTCTCAAGCCTTGGTTCTGTAGAGCCCCTCTGCCTAGAGGGAAGAGTATTCCATTAGAGTTCCCCCCTACTGCCGCTGGGGGATCTATCTCCAAGTGGATCTTGGAAGGGACCCTGGGATTTCTTGACCATATCTTTCATCCTCCTCACGGATTCCTAGAAAAGGTTATTGAGGGGGTCAAAAAATATACACCTACAGCAGACAGGGTTTTACCTTCCTGCTCACACCTGGAGAGCACATCTTTCACTTTGGGGCCAAAACGGGAACTTCCGTCAAAAAGAGCACTGACGAAGGAAGCGCTGAAGGGTTCTGCAAAGTCACACAAGCGCATCTAGGTGTGCCTCCTGATGGAAATGGCTGAACCTGCCACCCATGAGGTACCTTCTGCTGCATGAGAGATAAGTCTTATGGACTAATTGGAAATGGACTGAAGGGTAGCCAACTGCAAGGCAACAGTGCTCTCTGCCTCAGAAGATATGGTCCCAAAGAGAGACTTCATAAGTTTTTTAATCAAATCCCTCTGGAGTCTTGTGAAGTGTACCAGATAGTTCAGCAATCTAAGGGCAAAGGTTGGTGAAGTATAAACACACTTTCCAAATCTGTCCAACACCCTAGACTCTCTGTTAGGAGGGTGTACAGAGGAACTTTATTCTGCTAGTTCCTTCTTGGTGGCTGCCGCTATAACTATGGCATCAACCAGTACCTTTGCTCTGATGGATTCTGTCCGTAGGTGGTGCCAGGATCTTGTTTGGTCTCTTGGGTATTGGTTCAACAGTGTCAGGCTCCTTTCACACCCGCTGAGACACCAAATCAATGAGCTGTTTAGTGGGCGGAGTCACCCAAGAGGTAGATGGTCCAGCACCAAAAGCCTCCAGGGAAGGGTGTGGGGAGACCAACCACCCCTTTGCTTTAGGAATTTCAGAAAGTCTCCAAATGAGACAGCTTCAGGTGATCTCGGGGACCCTTGCCTTCATCAAAGTTGGTATCTTTATCAAATATAAAATACGGAAAGTTATCAAACTCACTGTAACCTACAATATTAAAGGACTCTAGAGCTAAAAAAGTGACCACATCTGAACTCTAAGGCAGCAAACCATATCTAACATTTGTTAGGGACTAGGGCATTTTGGGAAAGAGATGAGCTCAAAAACTTTCAGTGATCTACGAGCTAGTAGAACCCGCCAAGTCGGATCAGATCTGAACCCAAGAGTGAGGAATGAAAGAAAACTGACATCAGATTATATATTACTCCTACTGAGAAGAACTGTGATCATACCATAGATAAATTGAGGGGACCCATGCATTTAGGGGCTGCCTCTGTCCATTAGTAGTACAGGGGGCAGCCCTGGGGTACATTTATTTTTTCTGATCCATTCATCCAAGTTGCGCTTAAATAGGTCAGCGATGAGCTTTGTTTTATGTGAATGGGGAGTTTGTTCCAGAGCAGCAGTATCCTCTGTGTGATATACCTGTCTCTAAAACATTTTTTTGATGCTACAGAAGAGGTTTAGATCTCTATACCATGCATTTCTGATGTCGTTTGACTTGCTGATGTGCAGTAAATCCATCACTGGGTCAGAGGATGTCTTGTGGATGCCAAATACTGGTCATCTCTTAGCTGTCTGTAAGATAGAGTATAATGATAGGTCTTTGAGTTGGTCCATGTAGGACATGTTGTTTCTGCCTTATATTATTTTAGTAAGGCATCTCTAAGGGAGTTCCAGTTGTTGCAACTGTCTGGATGGATGCATGCCAAAGGAGGCACTACATACATTCACTGATTGGCCTAAAGAGGTCTGAGTATGGGGGGACAATGACATCCCTAAAACTAGACAAAAAACCTTTGTTTATAAGCTGTACAATATACAGGGACTTTCTTACAACAATGGACATATGTTGGTCAAATGTTAGGTCACTATCCACATATGTTCTCAAATCTTGAACTGGGTCAACTCTTAGTTATCATTTATGTCATACTTTCCTGGGATGGACGACTTCCCAAAAGATACAATTATTAATTTTTTGACGCTTAAGTATCAGTCCATGATTTTGGCACCAGTTGCTTATTTATTTGGGGGGAAAACTATCTGCAGGATGGATAAGTCATTTGGGGATTCAATGAACGCTCCTAGCTTGCCATCATGTGCAAACTTAAGTTAGCCAAAGCCCTTTGATAATGGCTCTTACTTCAGGAGCAGTCCCAGCACAGAACCCTGGGGAGAATTCAGCAGTGAAAGGTTTGTTTGTGAAAGTAACTTCACCTATTTTGATTTCCTGTGTCCAATCTGTAAGCCAGTTGGCAATCCAGTGAATGATATAACAGGTTTATTCCCAATTTAGCTTTTCGACTATGCCTTAGTGGGGAATTGCTTCAAAAGCTGTGGCCAGTTCGAGGTATACAGTGTGTATCGCTTTGCCTTCATCCATTACTTTGGTGACCTTTAAAAAAAAAATCCAACAGGGTGAGTACGCATGACCTGCCTTAGACAAATCCAAACTGCAAGAGGTTCAGTGTTTGGAGGTTCCCTATGTCCTAATTGATTAGTTCCATGGCTTTGCATATAAGACTGGTCATACTTATGGGTCAGAAATTGGCAGGTTCTCTACTATGCAGGGGAATGACAGTAGCTGTTCCCCATTTGCTTGTTACAAAACCTGAATGGAAGCGAAGACTGAATACTGTTGTTAGGGCTGTAACCAAAGTGTACATCATGCTATTTAAGATGCATACAGGTATACTGTCAGTACTCACTGGTGCAGTATTTTTAGCTTTTGAAAGCACTTTAGGACTTGGTTTTGTTTGACAGCTGGAGATGGGCCAGTATTGTTCCCTTAATTTCCATTTATTTCTATGTAATTTGCTCCGGCTCTTCTCTAAAGATCACTCTTCCAGTTCTTTTATATCTTTTATAATATACAATGTATCAAATATAGTTGGTTTCAACTTTGAGTTCCATTTTTTACTAATTGCTTTTCTGGCAGCCAACAGAACTAAATTTAATAAAGCATTACTATGTCTAGGCAATTCCCAGCTCAAAAAATCATATTCTTAGTTACAGCTATTTGAGCACCCAATATTTCTGACAAAGAACTCTGTAGGGAATTTTTAAAATCTGCCAACTCACTTACACTCCCAAAACATATAGTCCCAGTTGCGTCTTTATTTGCCATCCCACCTCCAACTATCTACCCGAGGAAAAATTCTTTGAAGTTTGCCTGGTGTATAAAAATACCCATACAAACACCTCCAAGCAAAGATCCTAAATCTTCTGGACTTTGTTGCATACGTTGGAGCCATACTTATGTCCTCCCATTATTCTCTTGTACATTGATCTCTTCCCAATCTTTTTTAACCTCTTCTGATTAATCCTTGTAGTTCTCATGCAACATTCATATATGTTCTACTAATTATTCATTTTTAAGCAGCAGCTTCTGTTCTAATTTTGACTAAAAATCCCACCACTGCAGGTCTTTCACTTAGGATTCCCCTAACCCTTTCTCTTCTCCAATAATCTTGATATCAGTCCCAAAGTAGGGAAGGCAGTCTCTACCTTCCAGTCCAAATGTTTTCCTGGCATTATGCCACTATTTCCATTCCTTATATAGTTATTTGCTCCCAAAACCTTGTCTCCTTTGGAAGTTTTCTCCAGTAAATTCCATCATCTTAATGCTCATTTTTGTACCAATACTTACCGTCACCCCTTTGGATGCCGCGGTGGCACGGCGGTAACGTTGTTACCTCACAGCAAGAGGTTCTCCTGTTCGATTCTCGGCTAGGCTTGGGAGCGCCTTCTGTGTGGAGTCTTCTCCTCCCCGCGGATGGGTAGCGTTCAAAAGACATGAGTGCGTAAATGGGCGTACCTTCGTTGAAGGTTGAGCGTCGAGCTGGCACCTTGGTGTTTCGTAAAAATCTACTGCCAATCATTAGCGGACCAGAGTTCTGCTGTGGCGACCCCTTACCGGGAAAAGCCGAAAGACAAACAACAACAACTTGCCGTCATCCCTTCCAACTGTCCCCAATTTTTACTCAAATTCTAGCACTGTCCCTCTTAATCCCTCCTAAAACTTGTCATTTATGTAGAAAAGTCGGTGAATTAACTTAATAAATAATGATAATAATTAAGAGTTATATAGGTTCATAGGTTCATACTAGGCTATCTGCCCTAGGGCATTTATAAGCCTAGCCAGAGTGTGTTTGGTTTTCGCCACCCATTTTAAATTAATTTTGCTATGCCTTTTATTGAGGTTAGTATACTGTGCCTCTGTCTAACAGTGACACAGAAGTGATAGCCGGGGTAAACCTACGATCTCCCATCCACTCATCAAGATTCCTCTTGAAGAGAGTCAATGTGGGACTCTGCCTAACCTGGACTGGGATTTTATTCCAGAGTGAAGGGAGCCTCTGGGTTATGAATCTGTCCCTCCAGCATGTCCTATTTATTTCAGTGCTGAGGTTCAAGTCTCTCAAGCTTGTAGCTCGATGGGATTTGGATTTTCTGAGGTGCAGCATGTCCATTAATTCCGGGTTGGACATGGCTTTATACGTCAGGCACAGATCGCCTCTGAGCAGGCGGTATGCCACTGAGTAGAGCTGGAGTTTCTTTAACCGGGCAGCATATGGCATCTGTTTGAGCCCTTTGATCCTCTTGGTGAGGTACTTTTGGGGTCTTTCCAGTTGCTGCAGGTGTCTGGTAAGGTACATCCCAAAAGGGGCATTGTACTCAATTATGGGCCTGATGAGGGATGAGTAAAGAGGTACGATGACCTCCCTGATCTAGATGTGAATCCCTTCATGATTAGGTGGGCTATATAAAATGTTTTTCTAACCACTTTGGCCACGTGGTTGTCAAATGAGAGATTACTATCAACTTGGGTCCCCAGGTCCCTAATGACTTCTTCTGTACTTAATGGATTACCACCTATGTGATAATTTGTGGGCACTTTGTTTTTGCCAAAGGGGATGACTATACACTTTTTGGCGTTTAGCTTGAGGCCATGGCTCTGGCACCAGTTGTCTGTTTCTATGAGGCCCTTTTGGAGGATGCTTGTGTCGGCTGGAGAGTTGATTATGGCGCCCAGTTTGCAGTCATCTGCGAACTTGGTCAGCCACAGTCCTTCCGTGTTGGCCTGTACTGCCGAGAAATATATACCGAACAAGAGAGGTCCCAGGACTGAGCCTTGTGGGACACCACTTGTAACTGGTTTGGAGTCTGACATGGCTCCAGCAATTCTAACCATGTGGGTTCTGTCCTTGAGCCAGTTTGCAACCCATCTAGTGACATAGGGGTTTATATTTAAGCTGGTGAGCTTATCTATAATGCCCGAGTAGGGTATTGTATCGAAGGCTTTTGCGAGGTCCAGGTAGGCTGTGTGGACCACCTTCCCCTCATCAATGGCCTTGGTGACTGTTTCAAAGAAATCAACCAGGTTTAAGAGGCAGGATCTGCCCTTAAAGTCAAACTGGGTAGGATCCAGTGTCTGTAGGTCCCCAATATCTTTATTTATGAGGTCCATGATGATCCTTTCCATAGCTTTGCAGACCAAGCTAGTCAGGCTTATGGGGCGATAGTTTCCAGGATCCGTTGAGGCACCACCTTTGTGGAGAGGGACCACTGTTGCTGTACGCCACTCTTTGGGTACATATCCTGTAGTAAGGCTAAGATTGAACAGTAGTTTTATGTTTGGGTTTAGCTCTTCTTGGAGTTCATGTAGGACACAGCCCGGGACACCATCTGGTCCCATTGATGCTGTGTTTTTTGCTTTGGAGAGGGCGGCTCTTACCTGAGCATCTGAGATGTCAGGGGGGCAGCACTCTGTTGGGATAGATATTTGCCCTTGTGGTGGGGAGAGGGGGGAGAAGTTTGAACTGAACCTGTCAGCTAGGATGTTGGCAATGTCTGTGGGCTCGGTGTATTTTTTGTCATTTTGGACTAATTCTGAGCAATATGTGGGCATTCCCACCCAGGTTCCTAACATAACTAAAGAAAGCCTTGTGATTATCCTTAGTGTCCTGTGCAATTTTTCTCTCGAAGCTGGCCTTAGACGATTTTATGAGTGCCCGTAGTTTTTTGCTAATACTGATCAGAGACGCCTTCCCTTTTTGGGATTTTGCTCTATCATGTAGTAGCTTCCTCCTTCTATTGTATAGTTTGTTTATGGCTGAGGTCCACCAGACAGGACGTCTGCCTTTGGAGGATTGGGTCTTGGTTTTATTTGGGATTGCATGATCCATGCATTCCTGAAGGTGTTCATAGAATGCGTTTATAAAGGATTCTGCGGTCTGGGCCGTATTTTCCACAGGCCCGGGGGCTTTGAAGGATTTCGCCTCGGTTTTGAGGCATGTGAAATTTGCTTTAGAGAAGTTTTTCACTGTGGTTTTCTGGGCAGGGGTGGGGTCGGGATGTGAATATCCAGTGAGATTAGTTTATGGTCTGATCTTACCAGTGAGGGATACACTTCTGGTCTGGAGTATAGTGTCCCCATGTTGGTGATGATCAGGTCCAGTATGTTTTCCCCTCTTGTGGGAGTGGTAACAAGTTGTTCCATAGCATTTGAGTTTATAAATTCTAGGAACCTTTGGGCTAGGGTGTTGGAGCTAGAGTAATGCTCCCAGTCTATGTTTGGGTACTTGAAGTCGCCCAATATAATGGTGTTTGGAGAGACCTTCATATTTTCCAGTATTCTCAGGAAGGCCAAGTGGGGTTCCTGTGTTTATAGCAGGCTATAAACTGGAAGGCAGTTTTACCCACAGTTAGTAGCACATGGATAGTCTCTGATGCTCCGTGCTGTGCCACCAACCTGGAGGTGTGAGTATCTTTGACAAATATTGATACTCCCCCTCCTTTTGTGGTTCGGTCCAAGTTTTGGGGCCGAAAAGCATGGTATGAGGTATAACCTGGTAGTGCTGGGGTGCTCTCGGGAGCCTTGAACCAGGTTTCTGTTACTGCACAGATATCGATGTTCTCCATGCTAAGGAGAGTTTCAAGTGCGTGCATCTTGAGGTTTAGACTTCTGGCGTTGAGTAGCATTACTCTTAGTTTCTTATCCCTTGTGATACCTATGGAAGTGGGTTTGTCTTTTGAGCCTTGCCTAAAAAAGGCACTATGGGGGTAGCAAGAGCCTTTGCCAATATTCGAAAGCACAGGGGTGACAGGTGCAAGCCGTCCCTAGCGAAGCATCGTGGCTTGTCGAGCATGTCATCCCAGGCTGACAGGCATTGGATCCCCTTTGAATGACACCAACACTTAAGCCAATTGTTGAAAGTGATCATCTTGTCTTCATATTGTGGCATCATTCTTGGTGAGGGTAAGATGCTACTCAAGGTCAGGGTCATACCGGCCTGGGCTACATGCTCAGAGAGCTCCTCTATGTCTCTTTTCATGTAGTCCAGGGAGGTACGTCTCTGGTCATTCACACCAGCATGGACAATGACTGAGTCATATTTGTACTTGCCTTGGAGTGACCTGAGTGCTTGTGTTATGTGGCGGATCCTAGCGCCCGACAGGCAGCTCACCGTGACCTCCTCCTTGTTCAGCCTGGTGAGCAGGACGTCAGTGTGCCTGACGATAGAGTCACCTATTACAAGTGTATCAGGTGTGTTGTTTATAAGGGCTGTGACTGTTCGGCACACTGGCTTTGTGAGCTATGTGTTGCACGTGTTTTGTTTTGGGGTAGCGGTTGCTTGGGTGTCTGCTTTGGAGGTCTCTGCTGCTTAGGCAGATTTTTATTTAGGGCCTCAGAGTATGTTTTTGTGTGTTTATGTGTTTGGTTTGTTGTCGTGGTAGGTCTATGTGAGACTGGAATTGTAGTGAGTGTGGTTTCCTTCTCCTCCTGACTGGTTACGCCAGTACTGAGTTGAGAGAGCTTAGCCTCCAGTTTGGCTATATGGTTGCATCTCTCACATGTGTTGGAATTTGTTGGGAGGAGGAGAGGGTTGTCTGTGTACATAAGGCAGTTGTAACATTGCCTCAAGATTCCCAGATTCACCAGCTGGACTGGAGAGGAGATTGACAACTGACCTTTGGACATGCTAGAATAGTATTGGGAATTCCTTTATAATTGAAAAAAAGGGCCAATGGGGAACAAGGTACTCAAAGGGAGTTTGTGAGGGTGTAGTCCTTTTAATTTTTTAGAGCTGACTTATATAATTGCTTTAGTGAGCAATACAATACTTCTTTTACTTCAGAAAATGTATATTAATTCTCATTTTCTTATTTTGTCCAGGTCTCCTGTTGACAGTAATAATATTTTAAAAGTATCCCCAATTATTTCTGGATTTTGTCCCAGATTTTGTTCAAATTTGCCCCTGATTGGTTGAGTGCTATGCTTGCAGTCTTTCTTACTGGCATATGATGAAGGCATATTTTTATCAACCAAAGAAATTATGGACAATAATTAATAAAGAGCTGAAGGATTTTACCTGGGAGGGGAAGAGAACAAAAGGAAAATGGGATAAGCTGATCCTTCCATTAGAACAAGGCTGTTTAGGATTACCTGATTTGAAGGGATATTTTAGAGCTACACAGTTAAGCTTCATATACATAACAAAAGCAGAAAGCTATATTAAAAGTGGAAGGCATGATGATGAAGAAGGGCAAATTCAAGAAATAAAGCGAGAGTGGGATTTTGCATGCATATCCATAAGGAGAATAAAAGCCATACAGAATATTGTATTCATAAAGTAGCAGAAAGTATTCCAAGAACTAAGCCAACACAAGAATGGAGTAAGGAGATTCTGCCAGTAAGGATGACTGCAATTAGAGGTACAGAGAAAAGGCAAGAGGGACCTGTAATTTACTGGACAAAAGTTGCAAAGGAGCCAAGGTACTGGCAGCAAATAACCAGAATGGTAACAGGCCAAGAAGACATTTAGACTGTACGCTACAGATGGCCTTCTCTACCAAGAATCAAGAGAGTATAGACAAACAGTAAGGGACAGGGAATCCTAAGTGAAAGACTTGCTCTGGTAGAGTTTTTAGTTGAATCTACAACAGCAGCTGCCGTTAAAAAATGGATAATTAGTAGGGCATATAAAAAACTGCAGGATAACTGGGAATCAATCAGAGAAGGTTAGAAAAGATTGGGAAGAGAGACTGAATAAATGAGTCACAAAGAAACAATGGGAAGACACATGTATGCAACAAAATCTACAAGATTTAGGATTTTTACTTGGAAGTGTTTGCATAAGTATTTTTATACCCAAAGCACATTCCAAAGAATTTTTCCTCAGGTAGATGGCAAATGCTTGATGTGTGATGGAGAATAAAGAAATAACTATGAAAATATGTTTTTGGAGTTTAATGAGTTGGCAGACTTTAAAAAATCCCTACAGGGCTCTCTGGGTGAGCAAATGGGTGTAAATAAGGAAATTATTTTTTTTTTTTTGAGTTGGAATACAGGATGTGACTGCCAAAAAAATCAATTACTAGAAAATGGAAATCCCAGCTATTTGAAGTAGTAAATACTGTAAAAGAGATAAAAGAATGGGATGTGGTATCTTTAGAAGAGGGAGGAGCAAATTACATAGAAAAATGGAAGTTATGTAAACACACACTTTTTTTAGCCACGTAACCTGGACCGAAATACCAAAGGCAGAGGTGTGTCCATATTCATTAAGGATATCCACACCTCCAGGCTAGTTGCTCAGCATAATGCATCCGAGGTTATCCAAGTGCAACTAACTCTGGGCAAAACTGCAATCCAAATTGCAGCTTGCTACAGATCCCCCCACCATGCCCCAGGATTTCCACTCCTCTTTTCTTGATGTACTGGAAAATATTAGGGTTCAACCAAACACCCTAATAATGGGCAACTTCAACTACCCCACCATTAACTGGGAAAATTACTAGTGTACCAACTCCTTAGCTCAACGCATTCTGGAATTCATAAACTCCAATGCCCTAGATCAACTTATCCACACCCCCACCAGGGGCAACAATATCCTAGACCTAGTCATTACCAACATGAGTGACCGGTGTTCCACACCTGAAGTCAACT
This sequence comes from Protopterus annectens, assembly GCF_019279795.1. Classification (NCBI taxonomy): domain Eukaryota; kingdom Metazoa; phylum Chordata; order Ceratodontiformes; family Protopteridae; genus Protopterus; species Protopterus annectens. The sequence goes on from NC_056731.1 coordinate 1,616,534,502, forward strand.
CCTCGTTGGTCCGATCCAACCATAAGCTTATCACCCTTGAAATCCACATCCCGCCCCCATTAAGGAAACCACAGTAAAAAAAATTCTCCAAAGCCAACTTCATGCTTCAGTGGTGAACTTCATGACACCCATGCAGATGGACAATACAGTTACAACTGATGAATCCTACACAAATGAACTCTATAAGCACTTACACGAGTGCATGGATCGTGCTATCCCAAACAGAACCAAGATGTTATCCTCCAAAAAAAAGGGAAGCCAATCTGGTGGTCCCCTGCCATAAACAAATTGTACAACAGAAGGAAGAAACTGTTGCAAAAGAGAGTAAAATCCCACGAGTGGAGGAACTCCCTGATCAGCCTCAGTAAAAGCTGAGATCCCTTATAAGATCCTCCAAAGCTAGCTACGAAAACAAAAAAGCCACTAAATCCAAGGACAACCACAAAGCATTCTATAGCTATGTCAAGAATCTAGATGGCAACACCCAGATCTGCTCTGAGTTACAGTACAAAGGCACGAAAATTACAGAACCAACTGATATTGCCAACATCCTGGCAGATAGGTTCAGTGCTAACCCCTCTCACCCCCTAAAGGGCTCTTATCTATACAGGAAGAATGCAGAGTCCCTGTAATCACAACTACGCAGATAAAAGCTGCACTCTCTAAAGCCAAAAACACAGCATCCATGGGACCGGACAACATCCCAGGCTACGTTTTACACGAACTTCAGAACAAACTGTGCCCACCACTTAAGCCTCATGTTCAATAATAGCCTCGCATCAGGCTTTATGCCCACTGAATGGCACACAGCAACAGTTATCCCACTCCACAAAGGGGGAGCCACCACTGATCGCAGGAACTATCGACCTATTAGTGGCGAGCCTGGTCTGCAAGGTCATGGAACGTATCATCATGGAACTCATAAACAAAGACATTAGCAACCTCCAAACTGTGGATTTCACCCAATTCGGGTTTGTGAAAGGCAGATCATGCCTCCTGAACCTAATTGACTTCTTTGAGGCAGTCACCAAAGCTGTAGATGAGGGTAAGGTGGTTCACACAGCCTATCTTGACCTTTGCCAAGGCTTTCAACACCATCCCCCATTCTTGAATTACAGCTAAACTCACTAAACTAGGTATAAATCCCTACGTTACAAGTTGGGCTGCCAACTGGCTCACTGACCGAACCCACACTGTAAAAATCTGACCACAAAGCAGTGACAAGTGGAGTACCACAGGGTTCTGTCCTGGGACCTCTCCTGTTTGGTTATCTACTTCTCTGAAGTACAGGCTAACACAGAAGGCCTCTGGTTAACAAAATTCGCAGATGACTGCAAACTAGGAGCCATAGTCAAGTTTCCAAACGATGTGGACATCCTACAGAAGGGCCTCATTGAGACAGATGCCTGGTGTCAGAGCCATGGCCTCAAGCTCAATGCCAAAAAGTGCAGTGTCATCCCCTTTGGTAAAAACTCGGTACCCATGAACTACCACATAGGAAACAATCTACTTAACACTGAATGCGTGAAAAGAGACCTTGGGATCCAGGTGGACAGTAGTCTCTCCTTTGATAGTCACAACGCCATAGTAGTCAGGAAGTCCTTCTACGTGGCACAACTCATCAAAAAAGGGTTCTCATCCAAGAAAAAAGAGGTCACTGTTCCCCTCTACTCTACACTCATTAGACCCATTAGAGTACAACGCCCCTTTTGGAATGTACCTCACAAGACATCTTGCAGCAGCTGGAAAGGCCACAGAAGTACCTCACAAACAGGATTACTGGCCTCAAACAAATGCCCTACACTGACCGCCTCAAAAAACTCCAGCTTTACTCCGTTAGCATATCGCCTACTCCGAGGTGATCTCTGCCTAACATATAAAGCTATGTCAAACCCAGAGCTCTTGGACATGCTACACCTAAAGAAATCCCAATCCCTCCAAGCTACACGCTCTAGGGACCTAAACCTTGTCACCACAATAAACAGGACACGCTGGAGGGATAGATTCCTATCCCAGAGACTTCCTATACTCTGGAACAAGCTACCCATCTATGTCAAGCAAAGTTCTTCATTAGCACTCTTCAAGAAACATCTTGATGAGTGGATGGGAAATAGGAAATACACCCCGGGGATCACTTCTGTGTCTCTGCTCGACAGTGGCACAGGAAAATAACTTTCTTGGGTGGCGTAAGCCATGGAACCTTGTTGGCTAGGCTTACGTAGGCCCTTGGGCCGATAGCCTAGTACCTACCTATGAATACATGCAGAATAATGTTTTGGAGGAGGAGCGAGGTTTAAGGGAAGGCAGGAATTGAGCAATTTATGTTATATTGGATTGATTATAATTGCAGAAAAGAAAACATGTGATGTATAATGTTTGCAACTGTGAACGTGTTAACATGTTTTTTCTTTTATATAAATGTTTAGACTATGCCTTAAGTTAGAATTCAATAAAATATTTGCTTAACAGCAACGTTTCTAAACAAACACATATTCTCCAGATACTCCCTTATTTTTGTTTTAGCAGTCTGTACCTCTTCTTCTTGTGAGATTACCCTTAATCTGCAACACTTTGTCTGCCCCTATAAGTAACTGTTATTTCCTAACCATATCTATATTTTACTGCTACCATTCCTAAAATCCATTTTCTTTTTATCCCACTCACTAGCTATAACTTCTGAAGATATTTCTATGTTCTGTAATAACTCTTGAGTAATTTTCACGACCCATTCCTTAAATTGCTCTTCTTTTAACATGTAGGTAGAAAAGCACCAGTGTCTCATTTGTATTTCATTCTCCTGCATTTTTATCTTAGTTTTTCAATTAAACACAAATGTTACTGTGAAATATAATTTCAATCTAGCCTAGCCCAGTTATTGCACCTTGGGGAATAATATGCAAATTGTTAGAGTTGCTACTACTGAATTCATATCTTCCATACCAAGTATTTTCATAATTTTCTTCAGAAATCTACCCTCTTATGTCATATCTTCCCTCTAGGTCCCCCTGACACATCCTCATTAATGCAAATGAAATTCCACTCCCCACCTATAAGCAATAGTCCCTGGTGGAAACCGATTATTTTTTTTCAAAATTTTGTTAAGCTCCATAATTGCAGTTTTTGTTGGAATATAAATACACAGTAGCATAATCCTTATTCTCCCTTACCAATAACCCCTTACTACCACAAATCTACCACTACTGTCCTTTTTCCCCTCTTCTATCACTATTGGAGTAATTAGTATAATTACCCCCTCTTTTCCTTTGTCCCAAATATTCTGCTGAATCATTTCTTTATCAAATTTACATACTCATTTCTTTGCAAATATCCCTCCTGTAGCATTGTTATTTGCACTCTGCATTTCTTAATTTAATACAATGCTGTTGCCTTTTGTCTATACCTGTAAGGCCATTTACATTCCAAGATAATATGGATAGCGTAGCCATTATGATAAATGGGTATTGTTCCAACTATTACACATGACAAGTTTTTTGAACGTGTATTTCCAACTTTTGTTACATGCATACGCTAATATTTTGGCAGGCTTATCTTTTATACAGTTGTTTGTTCTCATCTCCATTTGAAACAATGTAAAGAATTGTTTGGTGTTCATTGATCCAACAGAACTGAAATAGCTTTAAATATGGCCAAGATTTTGGCGCCACAAAGGTTACTTAAATTGCAACTGTTTTTTAAAAAATACTAGTTCTGATGAAGCCCGTGTATGTAACGGGGTGAAAGCGCTTAACTTGTAACCGCTTGTTTTTTTTTTTTATTAAACTTCGGATTTTTACACTATATGGTTTTCAGCTCATCGTATTTTAGATAAGAACTGAAGCTTGGATTACAGGCGTCTCAAGACTGCATAGCATTTGGCGTGGTTACCAAAAGTTTTTTCATTTGAAACAATGCCACATTTTCAAGTCTTTGTATTAATGAAAACCCTCAAACAAAAAAAACTAAACACATTTTCAAAACACTCCAATTCTATATTAACTTAGAATAAACACACACAACTATATATACCTTCAAAAAAATTTAAAGTTTAACCCTTCAGATAGAAACTGCCACAAGTCAATAGCTGCACATACAGGCATCACCTAACCTAAAATGAAGGTTAACCCACCTATACTGATTTGTTGTCTGTTCTCTTCTGATCTCTCTGTTCTTCCCGTAAAAAATAAACAAACAAAAAAAAAACTTGCATGCTTTCAGAAAACATTAACTTTTAGCCTTAAGAAAAAGTATACGGATTATCTTTAAATAAAA